>NC_060974.1:4516502-4596502 GCF_910589235.1 Vespa crabro
CGCACGCACGCACGCACGCAACCAAGCACGCGACACGCCATACGGATTAATTTATAAGCGAGCCAAAGTCCGTCTCGCGTTCTTCGCTCCAGATGTTTACGCACCTGCCTCTCTTTCTTTCTTTTTCTTTTTTTTTTTCCTTTTCTTTTCTTCTCTTTTCTTCTCTTTACGTTTCTTTTTCTCTTCGTTTACCGCTATTTTTAAACTCACGAGGGAAAGATATATATGCATGTATATATTTATCTCTCTTTCTCTTTCTTTCTATTTTTCCAACTTATGTTAGATATTTTGTAAATTTTGTTTTCCTTCTTTTTTCTTCTTTATTCTTTTTTTTTTTTTACTACTATAATGCCCTTTGATTTTTTTTTATAATTGCAAAGCAATTTTTCTCTTTCTATTTACTGTTTTTACCACTTTCTTGTCTCCTTTTTTATTTTTTTTTTTTCTTTTTTTATTCGTCCTTTCGTACTCGGCTGATGACGTTAGTAAAGAAAAAAAGAAAAGAAAGAAGAAGAGGAATGGAAAAGATCAGACTGAAATTAAAAATAAGTAAGAAAATAAAAATGTCCTCTTTCTTTTTCACGACAATTTTATTATAGGTTTGCCATGGGTTATGTTTGTATCTTCCTTTTTTTCGTATTTCATTGTTTGTTTGTTCTATTGTTTTCCTTTTTCTTTCTTTTTTTTTTTCCTTTTCTTTTTTTCTTTTATTTCTGACGTTGTTCTTATAATTACGTTTCGGCTGATTCTTATTTCTTTTTTTTTTTTATTCCACGTCCGGACAATATTTTCTTTATGCAATGAAATAAACAATACATTCTTTCTCTTTCTTTAATAATTTCTTTTTTATAAATTTCTTTTGTATAGATTTTAATTAAAATTTCGTAGTTTTCTCATATACGGGGAATACAATTTCTCATATTAATTTTTTATTATTCGTTATCGATTGTGATTAAAAAAAAAAAAAAAAAAAAAAAAACAAAAAACAAAAAAAAAACAAAAAAAAAGGAAAGGAAAAGTATATAAAAATATACTTTCTCCCTCTCTCCTTTTCTCTTTCTCTTTAGATTTTGTCTATTTCATAAATTTCAATTAAAACACTGAATCTCTTTTATACAGAGAAACAAGATTTATTATATAAATTTTCATTTTTATTCCTTAACGAAAATAATAATTATCATTTGACAAAAAGATAACTTGGAAATATTTAATCGATAATAATAATAATAATAATAATAAAGAATATTTAGTTGGCCATTAGAATTGCATTAGAACAAAGTTTTTGTACCGATTCGCAATATGTTAAGCACGATTCTCGATTATCTTATAAAAGCCACGAAGATTTCTCAACCGAGGAGGATCGATTTACCGATTAAAGATCGTGTCTCGAGCTGTTCAATGAGACTTGCTTCGATCGTACCAGAAGAGAAACTAAAAAGAGATTTAAGAAAGAAAGAAAGAGAAAGATGGACAGAGAGAGAAAAAGAGAGAGAGAGAGAGAGAGAGAGAGAGAGAGAGAGAGAGAGAGAGAAGAGAAAGAGAGAATTCATGTGCTGCAGTGGCACACGATATTGCAGCTGCAACGTTAGCAAAGTCCAACAACCGGTTTGATAATGACGTGTTCAACGGGTACAAGTTCTCGCGAGAACGCATATAAGAGAAAAAACAGGGAGAGCGAGAGAAAGAGAGAGAAATGCAACAAGAAGAGAGTGAGATATAAAAAGATACAGTTTCCTGGCTCCTAGTGCATCATATATGCATATATACATATATATATATATATAATATATGCACATACATATATACATTTATGTTTATATATATATATACGTATATATGTATGTATACATATCGGAGAGAGACATAACCGTTAAAATCTAACATTTACTCTTGTCGTTTTCCGTTTCCCTCACGAAGGGAGAGAGAGAGAGAGAGAGAGAGAGAGAGAGAGAGAGAGAGAGAGAGAGAGAGAGAGAGAGAGATCTCTTATATTTCGTCAAAAATAATGTAACACGCATAGGGAACGATTAGTATGCAACGATGAAAACCTACACCACAACCTTTGGATTATGCTTATATATATTCAAGGTCATAGCTGTTTTAGCTTCACCTACATTCTCTTTTTCGGTTCTTTTTATTACTTTTTTTTTTTCTTTTGGATTTTTATTAAAATACTTCTGCACCTCTTATTGCTAATTTTAGAGCATTAATCTCCGGATTATCTTTTTTACTGACAATTCAATCTTGATTGATATCTTACGTTCAGTTTTTCTTTTTTTTTTCTTTTTTTTTTTTTTTATAGAAGTTCTATCTTTTAATTTATTTAATCCACAGTCCACTTTATTATATCGTTTTATTATTCGTCGAAACTTTCTTCCACTTCGATTAATAATTTCATTAATTTCATTATAACTTTTGTTTGTTTTTATAATAATAATAATAATAATAATAATAATAATAATAATAACAATAATAATATAACTCACGATTTTCGTCCTTCTAGTTTGTAACATTTTAACAATTTTTTCTCTCTCAATTTTCTGCATAATATCAAAAGGTCATATAGAAACAGAATTTTACCGATTCAACTATATTTATTTATTTACATGCATCGTTAACAGTTTTACTGTGTTATCAACAATGTACCGGATACTTTTTTCTTTCTTTCTCTTATTCTTCTTTTTTTTAAAGGAAAATACTTTACAAAAATTGAAAAAAACAATTTACAATAACAATAATAATTACGATTGGCTGAGATCATCCCACGGAGATGATATCGAAGGATATTAAACGTATTATACATAAATCACTGTATATAATATACAACATATGTATACATATGTATATAAATATATATCCAGTTAACAATATGAACGAACATTAGTCTCTCCTCGATGACTTTGTAAAAAGAGAAAAGAGAAAAAAAGAAAAGAAAAAAAAAGTCCAAAACCATTTGAATCGCATAGCACGTTCCATGACGAAACTCGAGCTGCGGGGTACGATTTATCATGCAATCTTTTCCCTTTTGGTACTTAGCGTACAGCACGAACGATAAATCTCAAAAGGTATGACATTAGGGAAATAGACGACTGTTGAAGAAAAGAAGAAGAAGAAAAAGAGAAAGAGGAATAAGCAGAGGGAAGAGAGGAGAAGAAGATGGGTGGGTGGTTTGGCATAGTTAAGGAGGGTGGTGGGGTAAACGTGAGGGTAGAGAAGAATTTAGATGCATACAACCAGCTGGTGATTCTCTTGTGAAAACTCTCAAGAAAGTAAAATAGAGAATGAAGAAAATGTTCGGACCAATAAAAGCACGCGCTAAGAAGTTAAATTTGCCGTGCTTATTTCTCTCCCTCCCTCCCTCTCTCCCTCCCCCTCTCTCTCTCTCTTTCTCATTTTCTCTCGCTCTGTCTGTTCTGAGTATGTAAGTGTGTGTTATAACGAGGGAGTCAGACAGAACATGCAGGCGGAAACAGGTTTTGGAAACGAGTCCTTAAATGCATGGTGGCACCTTGCCAAAGTTGTAATAATACGTCTCTTGTGGATAGGAACTAATACACATATAGAGATAGATGTATATGTAAGAGATAGAGAGAAGGAGAGAGAGAGAGAAACCATAAGAGATATACACAGCGGACAGCTCTTAATTCTCTTCGCGTTCTCAACGGGGTGCTCATAAACAGCACGTTTTTATACGTGTACCACCTTTGGATGTAAGTCCGCTCGATTAGTGGTCGACCTTGAATCGCCACGAGACACCGTATTTATCCCTCTATTTAAAACCCTTTAATCCATCCAGTTAGTCACTGGTATGTATGTACGTATGTATGTAAAAGATCATGATAATACACGGACGTCGTATTGGTATTTGAATTATCTAACAAAGTGATTTGTTTGGTTAATAAATTCAAAGAGAAAAAAAAGATGATGAAAAGGAAGAAAACGAGGCTTGCTTCTGGATTTAATTTTAATACAAGAGAGATTGAGAAAGAGAGAGAGAGAGAGAGAGAAAGAGAGAGAACAAGTTAAAGTTCCCTAACGGTAGGGTAACTTTAAACTCATATTACTGTATCTATATGTGCCATCTTTATTTTCGAAGTTTCGTTTAATTTTATTCCCATTGGAAATTTAATTGTTAACTTCATACCTCGAAGGTTAAGGTAGAATATTATACTTATCATTGATATAATACAATTACATTGTAGTATAATTTGTATTATGATTAATATATTATAACATACATAATATTATAAATATATGAGTGTGTATGTATATTATAGTATGATTAGTTTATACTACAGTTCAATTGTATTATATTAACAATATGTAATAGTTATGATGGTAGTATACTATATATAGTTGTATACTGTACAAGTTATTATTAGCCTGTAATACAGTATACTATATATAGTGTACAATATAATACAGTATACAGTATACAGTAATACGAAGTAATTACTTATACTACAGGCTATATACTACAATTCAATTATACTATATACCAATCAACTAAACATAATACTGTAACCTAAACGCTATATAATTCTGTTGCAAACAACGAAAAAAAAAAAAAAAACAAAATTAGTACCTATAATCAGTATAATAAAGAAAGAAATATACTCTCTAATTATACTAAACCGAGTAAAAAGATTGTTTATATTTTTCGCGTAAAATAATTTTCTACGGAATAAAAAAAAAAAGAAAAACAAAATAAAAAACAAAATTAGTAATAATTAGTATAAAAAAAGAAAAACCAAAAAAGAAAAAAAAAACCGAAGTTACACTCTAATTATAACTAAACTCACCGTAATAACGTAACTTTCACATTATATAATTTTATCGTCGTAAATCATATTGGGGTGAAAAGAACAAAAAACAAAAGGAAAAGACAAAAAGGGAAGAAGAAATAAAAGAAGAAAAAAAATAATAAAATGAAAAAAGGAGAAGAAATTATTTTTATCGTTTTATCGTCGCTCGCTTGAACGGTTAACCTCATTTTTCTTTTTTCTTTTTTCTTTTTTTTTCTTTTTATTTTTTTTCGAACACGGCACGTGCCATTAACTTTTCTTTTCCGTGACCTAAGAGGAAGAAAGAGATGAGGAGATGAGAGAGACAGAGAGAGAGAGAGGAGGAGAGAAATAGAGGAGGGGAGTAAAATCGAAAGACTTCACGATAACCAGAAGAGTGGTGAGAAAGAGGGTAAGCAGGTTGATCGGATGGGGTGGTTGGTCGAGAGAAATCGTGGAGGAGAGGAGGGTGGGGTAGTCTCGCGATAGATGGATAGATGAAGAGTTCTTCGAAAATGTTGTTTGAGAAAAGTTCAACTTAGGAAAGTTTTTCCGACACTGGGAGGAACGTTCAGGATCGTATATTTTCCACGGTCGATTCTGTTAATTTAGAATTGGAAAGTAAGTACTTACTACCGTGGAAAATCTCCTCCCCTAACTTACTTTTCTCTTTTGGTAGAAAAGAGAGAGAAGGGGGAAAGGAGTGGAGTACAAGGTGGGGTTAACTTAACGGGATGAAAGAAGAAAGGTGGAGAGATGGGTAGTGGTGGAAAGGGTGGAAGAGAGAGAGAGAGGAGAAAATAGGATAGGAAGGGGCGAAAGTCTCTCGATGAAACGAACTTCGAAGGTTTCGCTTTTCCTCTCTTAATTATTCCAACCGTTAACTGTAATTTGTTCGAGAGAGAGAGGGGGGGGATCCAGTCATTTCAAATCTTGCAATATCGGCGATAGAAGATCGTAAAAATTAATACGGTTAAACGAAATCATAAGAAAACATTTTACGTGAAACTTGATAATAAATATCAAAGGGATTCTTTAAGAAACTATATTCTTATTTCTATATATATATATATATATATATATATATATATATTCTTCTTTTCTCTCTCGAACTTTGATTGAACTTAATATATTGAACTTAAATAAGTAAATACGTACTTATTTACAATCAATTATTTTTATATTATTTTCATTCGATCGCGAAATTACGGACACGTTTTAGCATCATTATTTTATTCTCATTTATATATAAAATTATTTAAAATATATATATATATATATATATATATATATATATATATATATATAAATAATTGTTTATACTCCTCTCTATCGTCAAAACGACCTTCAACCCTCCACTCTCCCATTTATACATACACATCGTATATATATAATTTATAGACCATATAATTGTTATTATATGCAAGTGTTGAGATAACGATTATCGTAATAAATAATTATTATATCCTCATTTTAATGTTTTCAATTTTTTTTGTTTTATTTTTCTTTTTCTTTTCTACGTACTACATTCACGATAATAACCGGACTACCATCCCGTACATACATACGTACATACATAAATATGTGATACTCGACGTAGATATTATAAACACATACGCATATAGTTACATACATAGCATCATAACCATGTACATATGTAGATACGCGTGAAACGGTCGGAGGTTTATACACGGTGTCTCTCTGTTTAACGATGTAATTCGTAGTTACCGATAACGACCACCCTTACGCAACGTTTCTCAAGAGTGCCGGCAATTAGGGTAATTGCATTCCGTGTAGAACGGCGAAGAAGGCGAGGTGAGGTAGTAGTAGTAGTAGAAGAAGGATAAGGATGAAAAGAGAAGAGGAGAAAAGGAGGAGGCCGAACTCGGAATGATTTGCAAGTCAAACTCGTGTGCCTGTCTCGATTCGGCACGGTAAGAAGAGATAACGGAAGAAAGAGAGAGAAAGAGAAAGAGGATAACGAAAATCAAGAGAAAGAGAAAGGGAGGGATCGTAGATTGAACGAAGTCTGCTGGAAAATCCGCGAACCGGCTCGTGTTTTCTAATGAGCAAAGAGAGATGAAAAGAGTAAAAGAGAGAGAGAGAAACTACCAATCCGCTCACATCTTCTTCCGCGTCTAAAAAGCTACACCGCAAATTATTCCTCCGTCCGGCCATTACGAAACGGATGATCCTTCGATTTCCACTCTACCGATATTCTCTCTCTCTCTCTCTCTCTCTCTCTCTCTCTCTCTTTCTCTGTCTTAGTCTCTTTCTTCGTGTAATCCCTCCCATGACTTTTTTCCCCTCTTTTTATTTGAACGAGAACAGAAGAGACTCGTCAACTTTTATCCGTTCGTCCGTCACTGACTTCTTTTTTTTCTTCTTTCTCTTCACTCTTCTTATTTCTTCTTTTTTTCTTTTTCGATCCAGTCTCGGATAATTAAGAATCGTTAACGGGGTCGAAAGTCCAAAGGGTGGTTTGAATGATTTCCCTTCTTTTTTTTATTCTTCAGTGTTCACCATTCTCTCACTCTCTTTCTCTCTCTCTATCTCTGTACATCCGTGACCTTGACGATGAGAAGAAATGAAGAAAGAAAAAAGGAATTTAAAATTCCCGCGCTGGCCATTCTTCGAGCACGATCTCTCCGATTCCTCCTCCTCCTCACCCTTTCCTCGGTCCATCCCTCCCTTCCCCCCTCTCTTTCTCTCCCTGCCAGCTCAGACCATCCTCGCAGAAGAACCCGAGTCGAAGTCCTGCGGCCTTTGGAGCCATTTTTAAATTCTCACTGCCATTAACGAGGCACCAACGTTGGTTTCCTTCTCTTCCTCACTCTCGTCTCCTTTGTACCATTTTATACTCCCTCTTTCTCTCTCTCTTTCTCTTTAGTTGCCGACATCTTTGGTGCCCGGGCGGCTCGTCAAAGAAGGGCGAGTAGAAGAGAAGAGACAAAGGGAGGGGTTAGAGGGAGAAACCGGTTTTTAAAAGGGCTCCTCCGTAATTATTTCCTCCCTCCGTAGAATAAGAGAGAGAGAGAGAGAGAGAGAGAGGAAAAAAGAGAGTAAGGGCGAACGGAGCGACCGCGGAAACTTTGATCAATACGTACTCTTCCACTTTCAGACTTCGCTACTACAGACCATTTTTTGTTCTCCTTTTTATTATTATTATTATTATTATTATCCTTTTTTTTCTTTTTTATTTTCTTTTTTATTCTTCTCTTACTTTTCTTCTCCTTTTTTCCCTTTTTTCTTTTTGCTTGCTCGTTTGTTTATTTATTCATAGACAACGGAAATATTATTCTCATCGAACGTAAATCAAAGTTAATGAAAGTTGTAATATATTAATACTTAATATAAATACCAGCTATTTATATATTTGATTTTACTTCGGTGATAATAATGATTACATTGAGATAATCCGATCTAATGAAATAGTCGCAAAAGTCAATTCGATTCAATAATTCATTTTTCTTCTTCTTTGAAATATCGCATTTTCAATCAAAAATATATTTATCGGTTGAACTATTTCGATCGTATATTCAAAATCGAAGTAACGCGACACCTGCCTCGTGACCCCGCACCCTCCTTCTCCCTAATTTCATTCTCCCTATTCAGGGATATTGTTATTGAAAACTTTTCCAATGGAAATGCGCATATTAAAAGAGATAATAAATAATGCAAATTTTCCTTCAAGAATATCCTTAAATGTTCACGATCAGTTTTATATTCGATGTTTAAAATACCAAGTAATAGTAATGTTTCTTTCGAGTTCAGCGATAATGTTATCGCTGTTACTCACAATCAGATTGTTTTAAAGATTAACGCAATTAAAAATTTGTTTGTTCTTCCTATAAAACGATAAATATTGCAATTTCTATCGAGAACATTCGCGTAATCAATGTTAAAAGGAAAAAACAAGAAAAAAAATACTTTTTAATACACCTGGCTTAACCTCAATGATAAAATGTTATCATAGTACTCTAATCAAATCGTATATAAAAAATATCGACGCAATTAATCATTTGCTTTTTTTTTCCTTTTTTTCTTTCTTGTCTTCTTTTTCCTTTTTTTGTATTTTTTTTATATTAAATACTGCAGTTTTTGTTATTTAATATCGATGATCTTTCAACGTAATCAATTTTAAAGGAACAATAATCTATACAATTGGATTTATAATATCAATGATAGATGTTATCACGATAAATCTAATCGTATCGTTTTAAAGATTGAAAGCAATTTATTATTTATTCAACACGTGTTAACTTTTCGAGTATCACAAATTGTAGATTATATATATACACATAACGATATCATAATTCAATGACCTTTGCTCATTGCATATTAAGTTTCGCGACGACAACAATAGAATAATGTCGAGTTAGATATCCACTGATTAGAGAGCGGGCAATGTATAATAGGAGAATTCCAATACGATTAAGAACGTCAGATAATTCGAGCTCTCGAAGCTCGTCGACGAATCGAATATTAAAAGCAAATTTATCTCTCTCTCTCTCCCTCTCTCTCTAGTCTATTTTCATCCAGCACCGTCCAAAATCTCATTTATATCACGGTTGAATTGATATAACCTGACGTACGATACGTCCATTCTTCCATCTATCGATTTTCAAATTGTCTCTCATAACGTACGATAATAATTTAACCTCACGCATGAATACGCAACGTGTGTGTATATGTCTCTATTTCTCGTTATCCTGCATTAGGATCTAGAAATAATATTAGAAGGTAAATTTTCATATATTCTCTACGTTAATAACAATTATTCTTATCATATTATAAACGTGGTTACACGAAATACCATTTTCGCATGTGCCATTAACCCAGAATAAATTGAAGGGGTGAGGGAGGGATATCACGCGTAGTGGGTTGAAAAAACGTTTGATCTTTTTCTTTTGTTTAACTTTTTATTTTATTCTTTTTTTCCTTTTCACCTTCCTTCCTTCCTCCTTTTGTTTCTTTCCTTCGTTTCTTACTGGCTGACTGACTGACTCATTTCTTGTACCTTGCCGAGGATGGAATTTTAAGACACGAAACGAGATTTAACCTTGAGGTGCTACGTCGACTCTCCCTTGACCGGAGCTCTCGTAGTATAGAGTCTCTCTCTCTCTCTCTCTCTCTCTCTCTATCTATCTACGGGTTAGAACGGAGAAGGGAAGACGAGAAAAAAAGAAGAGGTGGTGCTAAAGGAGGGGGTAAGAGTGGTGGTGGTGGCTATGGCGGTGGTACGTTGAGAGGGTTCGACTTGGCCTCGAGGGAGACCACGACCGTATGACGTACATCCTCTCTTCCCTCTTCTCTTCTCTTCTCTCTCTCTCTTTCTCTTCTTCTTCTTTCTTCTTGTTTCTTTCTCTTCTTTGTATCTTCTTCTTTCTTGTTTCTTCTTCTTCTTTCTTCTGTGTTATACAACTCGTTTATAAATTCTCCGCTAGATTAGCGACTCGATCGATTTGCCTTATTCCAGGAAGTGTAATCGATCGGACGACGTAATTGCGCGATGAACCTTTTCGTGTAACGATCACAGTGGGATAAAAAAAGAAATTAGAGGAGAGGGTTAGGAGGAGGTGGAGTAAAAGGGAGAAAGAGAGAGAGAAAGAAGGCACGTATCGTCTCGACGAGATGAGAATTCTGGGTTGCGTCGTCGTCGTCGTCGTCGTCGTCGTCGTCCTCGTCCTCGTCCTCGTCGTGATCGTCTTCGTCGGCATCGTGAAATAAGAGGAGAGCTTGGATGCAAGGTCGAATCGGGGCCAGGGGAAAGATAAAAAGAGAAAGAGAGGGAGAGAGAAAAGGAGAGAGATCGTTAAAGCTATATCTCTCTCTCTCTCTCTCTCGAAACTCTTCGTAGCCATGCGAAAAGAGCATCGAAGAGTTGCATCCTTTCGAAAGGTGCATTCAGAAAAAGAAAGAGAAAGAGAGAGAAAAAGAAAGAGATAGCTTCTCGACCTCTTCCACTTCTACTTCTTCTACTTTGTCTTCTTTTTATTTTTATTTTCTTTTTTTTGTTTCGTTTTCTTTTATTTTTTTTATTTTTTGTATCACGATCGATCGGATCTCGTGGGCGGTCAGGATCCGGTCCGTTGGAGAAAACGATTCGTCGAAAGCGAGATCCACGAAAAAGAAGAAGAAGAAGAAGATGTAAAAGAAGAAAGGAAAAAAGAAACAGCTATCCTCTCTCTTTCTCTACGTTCTTTCATCTTGTGTTCTCGCTCGTGTACGATTTGTGGAGAACTTAAATTTTCACTCGATTTACTTAGGTTCCTTTATATATATATATATGACGATCCGACAACGTTAAGATAAAACTTATCGCGTAAAAAGCAACTGTCATCTTCATCGATTACTATCGTTGATAGTAATAATAAACCCTTTAATGCGATTGCATTATCTACTATAGCGACGCATTGATTTTCAAGAGAAAATTGTCTTATCATTTTCTTTCCCTCTTTTTTTCTTTCAGTATTTTTTTTCATTTCTTTTTTTTTTTCTTCTCATACTGATCGTTAGATAAAAGCATAAAGCATACATCGTGTCGAATAAAATTTTATGCGTTCGTTGTCGCAGCCATCATTTTGTCCATACGCACGTGCATATACGTACATGCATATAAATATGTTGTATATATATCGTTTACAGCACGATAGTGTTTCATGGGATAGCGTTTACGATTCGACTTTCGAAAAACGAAAGCGTTTGTCGAACGAAATAAAATCAAATGTAATAAATAAATTAACAAATGAATATTAAAGAAAAGGAAAAAAGAAAAAAGATAAAAGGGAAGATAGAATCCTAGCTCGATCGTGTTACGATAATAGCACCTCGTGTAAATACGATCGTTTCGTGCCACTATCGTTCAGCAGTGGAATATCACCGACGTTTTCAGGCTATCACCAGTTCCGCTTTAACTTTAATCCCTGAAAAGTACGATAGCGGATACCCCTTTTTATCCGAGCCAGGCCTGTTACACCAAACGACCGTATATCTCGTGAAACAGGAGAGAGAGAGAGAGAGAGAGAGAGAGAGAGAGAGAGGATCAAAGCTCTCGTCAGTATCCGTTACCGATTACAACGACTTTATGCCGCCATTGCCATCGCCGTTATAAGGCGTCCGATCTGGCATCGAATATCGCGAAAAGTACTTAGTTACTTACTTTCGACGTCGTTGGATTTACTAAAATCTACTATCTCGTTGTTTACGTCGTCCTTTTTTTTCCTCTTTCTTTTTTTGTTTCTCCTTTTTCTTTTCCTTTTTTCTTTTTTTATTTTTTTTCCATATACAGGAGATAGTCAGGGACAAATTGATACATTGAAATTATTCGGACACTGTGTAAGTGTGTATAGATAACTCGATTGGTGATTAGATGTTTAAAATTTATTATTTATTTATTTAATTAATTTATCACGAAATATAATTAATTTATCATCGTACGTTTCTGTAACGTGACAATAGCAATTTTTATTTAATCACTTTCGTTCTTATTAAGAGAAGAAAATAAATATTCCTGTCGTTGCTTGCTCGACTTCATATAAAGCTATATAAAACTTTAAATCTCGAACTAGTTTGAGTTATTTCGAGAAATGAAATAATTTTAATCTTGTTTTTTTTTTTTTTTTTTTTGGTTTCATTATATTTTTTTTCCTTTTTTTCCAATTTTTTTTATTCAATCTTTTTTACGCAGATATTTTCATATTAATGACATCCTCTGGGAGGGAGGGAGGGATAGGGGGCGGTAGATTGATTGCGTTTTCTCTGGGGGAGCATATTGATAAGGCTTATCAATTAAGAAGAAAAAAATAAAGAGAGAAGTGAAGGCCAATGATAGGTAGCAGTAAAAAAAAAGAAAAGTATGAAGAAGAAAATCAATTTGAAAAGAAATATAAAAAAGAAAAAAATCCAATGATGATAACCTGCACGTTACTGAATGTACGATGAAAATGATTTATTATCGAAATTTGTGCCCGACGAAATGGAATTAATTAAACGAATATCTTTTTAAAGGCAAACAAAGATTCTCATAAAATTCGACAAATTTTAATAATTATTATTAATCATACGTGCATTAATCGTCAAGTCATATTTGTGAAAGAGATTAGTTTTATGATCGTTCATTTTTTTTTCTTCTTTTTTTTTTTTTTTATTGAAATAAATATGTTACATTTATTTATAAATACATAATGTTATTTGTGCCGCAAGAAAGTTTATTATTTAGAAACATTAGCACAACTTCGAGTTGTCTGCAAAGTGCATTGTAAACAGTTTTTTCTTTTGCTTTTTCTGTTTTTTTTTTTTTTTTTTTTACTTGTGACGTTTCGATAAATAAATGAATATTTATATAGTAGTGTTCATTTGCAATAAAAGTCACACGTAATAATAATAAAAAAAAAAGGAAAAGAAAAATTTGCTGTTACTCGTATCACTCGCGAGATAATTCATGCTACATTCGAATCAAAGACATCGTATATTTTGACGAGTCGAAGGTCACTAATCTTCTTCGATGTAATCGACTAACAGAATAATTACGTAATACGACGATTGTTTTTCAAAATCGTAAAAACATGAAAAAATCAATTTACTTTGCCTTAATACCGAAGACGTCGATTATCTCGTAAACGGCACAATAGTAATACCTTTTTTCCTTTTTCTTTTTTTTTTTTTTTTGTTTTTTATTCTTTTTTCAACTAGATACGATTTATCGCTGTTGTATGAATATGTATGAAAATGACTGTTCATTAAAAAAGGAAAAATGTTGACCTTCGTAATTCGAAAAGGCCACGAATAAATGAAAAGAAAAAAAAGGAATTTTTACGTGCACTCTATTGTAAATTGGCTTAGAAACGTGACAAATTTCTCTCAATAAATGTTCTCGTACGTCCTGCGTATGATGTAAAATACATATTCACGTGATATCTCGGACACGTGATTCTTTCAAAAACATGCCACATTATTTCCAATTTTTCTTACATTCTCATTAATTCGTATCTATCTTTATTTTTCTTTCTTTTTCTTTTTTTTTTTTTTTTCTTCGCGCGTATAATAAAAAAATAACGTATTATAAATGTCAAGATTTATTATCTTATTTACCAATCCAATAGTACACACAAAATATCAGCGATTAAAAAAATTCTTATTCGCGTTGAATATTAAAAATGTTAAAGCTATTTATCCGTCTCATTGTTTATCGAGATTCATCGGATTAACAATTCAATGTCGGATTCATTTAAATATCACATGGGCATTATCATTTCCGTTCTAGTTTTCCTTTTTTTCTTTCTTTCTTTTTTTCCTTAATCTTTTTCTTTCTCTCTCAGTCTAACATAGAATATAGATATCAAATCAATTTTGAATCGTCCTATCTAATCGATTCTCAACAGGCAATCACACTTTCGATTTGGTCGCGAAAAATTACCTACGAGTTTTCGAAAGTGTGTCTCGGACCGTGAAATTATTTTAGAAAGTCCTCAACTACGGTAATAATATAAATCGAAATATTTCTTACAAAACTCGTGAATTTGTATTTGCTTTTTTCCTTTTTCTTTTCCTTTTTTTCTTTTCTTAATTTTTCTTTCTCAACGTGTTGTCAATTGATTCTAATGAATCCTCTTTCGACGATTTAGCTTCGCTAAAAAGAGAACACTGAAAAGAAAAAAAAAAAAAGAAAAAATAACATGTTCCTCATTCGGATATATGTATGTATAAAAATATTAGAAAAAATTCTACCACGGTAATAAAACGATACATACGTAGTTTATACGCATAATCTATCTAATATAAAAACACGTTGACTTTCTTCTCGGTGATCACATTTACATAGTACTTTATTATTTTTTTCGTTCGATCGGTCACGTAGTTATATGCGCCACTTGAACTCAACGATCCCGTGTATGTAGGTACGTTGGTAAATATAGAACCAGGAGTGCCTATAAAGTAATGGCTATACAATAAAGTTATCGATCGTTCCACAAAAGAGAGAGAGAGAGAGAGAGAGAGAGAGAGAGAGAGAGAGACAAGGGACAAAGATAGAAAAGCTCTCTCTCTGTCTTTCTCTCGTACATACGTAGTGACACATACACACATACGCGAGCGTAGACACACAGAGACAGGAACAAACACACACGCTCTGACACTGACACATTGTATTTCCCGATCACATTATTTACGCGCGCTCGACGCGACAGTTTCTAGATTCCACACAACACTCATACATATACATAACACATATATATACGCCCATCGTCCATCGATCGAGGAAGAAACGAATCCCTTAGTCGTTTTAAACGAATACATTACCGACGTAATTATGCGACAGTATTATAACGAAGCTGAACGACGAAGGACGTTGAAATTGTAAAGGAGACGTTTTTTTTTTTTTTCTTTCTTTCTTACTTTCTTTCGATGAAAGAGAGGAGAGCCTTCTTTTTTTTTTCTATTATATTCATATGTATATGTATTATTGTTGTCGAAGAAAAAAAAGATTTAAAGTTGGAGATTTTCGTTGATTCGTAACACGATATGATGTTGATACCGAAGAAGAAACCTATTCTTCGGTTAAATTCGATAACTCTCGCGAATATTCGGTTATACTCGTGAACGTTCGTGAGACCTTCCCAAAGCGCGAAATGATCGGCGGGTGTGTTCTACGATACCGTAAGTCTCATCGCGAATTCGACACGGCCACGTGCTCTTTCCTTATTTTTTTTCTTTTCTTTCTCTATATCTCTCTCTTTTCCCATCATTTTACCTTCTATTCTACCCTTCATTCTTATTCTCTTTTCGATTGACCCTATTTTCTTTTTGTTCTTTCTTTTCCTTTCTTGTGTCGAGTGGCGTACGTGAACGAGAAGGTTAGAAAACATAGATCGTAGATGCTAGTGAATTATTTTCTTGTGTTTCGTTGGAAATAAAGTAAAAAACAAAGAAAAAAGAAGAAAAAGTGCCGAGATATGGATAAAACGCTGATTTGAAAAAAAGGATTTTCTTCCGAGATAAGTGCAAGGTGAGTATTATCAGTCGATGATAAACGGGATTACTCGGCGAAAAGGGCTCTTCGTAGAAGGCGAATGGACGACGTTGAGTCAGTCAACCACCGGTAATTCTCCTCGTAAAGCTCTTATAATGCCACTCGATTCGATTAAAGTCAGGGAGAAGCCACTCCGTGGACAAGCTTATCGCACGCCTACCGAAGATACGATTGACGGCTCGCCTTGTCTTTTATTATCTTGCATTTCTACACACATACGCATACGAATTACACGTACATACATGTACACGATGTTTACTGAAATCTTACGATACAATCGGAAATTTTTTTAAAACGAAAATTAATTCCAAGTGAAAATAAAGGTTACTACGTGGTACGTCTTCGAAAGAGCCTCTCAAAGTGGTTCTCATTCACTCGAGGATTTATACAATACCATTTTAATATTATTCCAAGTGGAAATAACGATTTATAGGGACGAGTTGAGAGCATCGATGAGAAGCGACAGATGTTATCGATCGATGAGAACAATCGTTAAACTACATTTCCAATAATCGAAAATACATACATAATCGTAAATAAGTATGTAGTAAGTTCGACGATCGCCGTAAGATGTAGAACAAAAGAGATTACAAATTCATTAACTCTTCTGGGAATAAGATACATATAATAATGGTGCTGATAAAATCGTTTATATTCGAAGAAGTTAACGATAACGATTAACAAGAGATATATATATATATATAATCAAAGATATGATGTGGTCTGTCAACAACGAGGCGATTAAAGGCGTAGAATTTTTCGTGTTATTCGACATTTCGTTTGATAAAAATATTTAAAAAGATATCGCAGATTGTACTTATGAATATATAGATAAGTAGATTGATTGCTAACGATATGATGTTCAACAGAAATGATTACAATTCTTACTTAGATAATCAATAAACATATGATAAAAAAAAAATATATATATATATATATATATATATGTACTGTAGTCTATGTGAACTTTATGCTATAAATTATTAATCAATATTACGATATACTATATATAAACCGTAAAGTATCCATACTATATAATTACACAGTATTACATAGTATATACTTTACAATACATTTCATATTTATCTCGAAATATTCTAATAAATACAATATCGATCGATTAATAATGCATTATTCCATTAATTTTTATTATTTATAATCGTTCGTGCCTCTCTTATTTCTCATCTTATCTCATATTTTCTTACATACATTCGTACGTAAGTACGTACGTATATAGAAAAGGTCTCGGAGGTGCCGAGAGAGAGAGAGAAGGCTCTTTTCGAGGAAATAATTGCGGAACATGAGCTAGCTGACCCTCCGCACCGGCATTTAATGACGGTATTCACAACGCGTACTACGGACAGTCGTTATCCTCGATTTATGGGCCGGTCTGCTCTGAATCCTTATGCGGCGTTTGGCTAGCTGGGTAGTATAGGTATTGGTCGGATAGGGGTGCGGTGGAGAAAGAGAAAGAGGTGCTGATGGTGCTGGTGGAGGTAACTGTGAGAGTCCAGTATGGTCGTTACTCTCCATTTAGAGTGGCGCCTCCATCGAGATCAATTTCAGTCGATCGTCATGGGGCCACGGTGCCACGGATAGAAACTCTCTCTCATCGTACACGTACACGCACACACATTTAGAGTTTCTCGACCCTTTTTTCCAACACCATATGGAATCTTCGCTCTTTGAAAATTCCTTTCGCTAGTTCGTTATATACCGGTTTATCAAGATTTAACGTTATGGACATACGAGTTATATATAAAACAAATTACACTTGTTAGGTTGTTCGTTAAAATCTATGAACATCAATAGAGCAAATTCTCTCTCTCTCTCTCTCTCTCTCTCTCACTCTACTTATCTATTTATTTATCTTTCTTTTTTTTTTTTTTTTTCTTTGACTTACCTTTCACGGAGTTGTAAAGAAATCATTGGCTCTTTTAAAACCGAACGTGCGAGACTCGACGCTTTAAATGCGCGTCTGGAATTCTTAACGAGATCGAAACTTTAATTACTGTTATCTCTATATCTCTCTCTTTCTTTTTCTTTCTTACACGTTCGTCGCAATATAAAGTGGTGTATGCCAGTCGAGCGCTCGTGAAACGCCTTGAACTCGAAAGTTCCAAGGACGAGCGAACTTGCTCGTTTTATTGACGACTCCCATAATCATCATCATCATCATCATGATCATATCATCCACATCCATATCACCATCATCACTATAACAGTTGCCCATTATAATGGGCGAATAATTTCGGTCGCCATTCTGTTTACATATTTTTTTTTTTTTTAATCCTTCGATCATACCATTCCTTTTTTCTACATTTCTTTTTTCGAGTTTGATATTTTCGTTTTGCTTTTATTTTTATTTTATATAATTTTTTCCTCTCTCTCTCTCTCTCTCTCTCTCTCTCTCTTTCAAGGGAGTCGTATGTAGTTTCCATAATATATGTGTATTTTACGATAGACTTTCCAAGGAGCGTAACGTGGTTACGTAATACCTCTCGGAATGCTCGGCTAATAATGGCATGAATATGTAACGCGTGCATGCCCCAGTATCGACACGTGCGCCTTATTTTTGTACATACGCGTATATCCCACATACATACATATGTACGTACTTACATATGCGGCAAACGAGCGAGAGGGAGACAGATAGATAGAGAGAGAGAGAAAGAGAGGAGTGGGAGAGGGGGTACGATCGAAGAACGATAGAAATTATTGAACACATACCTGTAACATACTTCTTCCTTGTGAGTTTCCCTTTCACCTAAATATTTGAACTTGCTAGACGATTTTAAATTAATTTTCTCTTTCTTTTCTTTTTCTTCTTGTTCTTTTTTTTTTCTTTTTTCCTTTTCTTTCTCTTTATACTACTCAATCGTGCAAACAGTTAACAAATCACACGCTCACTCACACGCGCATAGACCGTTTCTTTATCACCGTGACAGTCAGGCTATTAAATGTTCAGACATTTAAATGACATATAGAAACATAGGAGACTTCGCTTGAATTATACTTACAATTATTTGTTCGTATTAGAAAAGGAAAAAAAAGTAAAGAAAAAAATTGCAAGAATTAAACAAAATTGAAGGATTAAGAAAAAACAAAACAAAACAAAAAAAAATATTGAAAAAGTAAAATAAAAGAAACGAAAAGAATTGACCGGAGAGTACTTCGAAAAATTTTAATGAAAAGATAGGCGAGATAATACGAAAAAATTTCTTTTTCCCTTTTAATCGAAACGAAAATATTTACCGTCTTTCTTTCTTTCTTTCTCTATCTATTTATCTCTTTCTCTCTTTCTGAAAGAGGACGAGACTTCATTTAATTAGGCAACGTAAACATTTACCACGATATTCCTTTTCCTCCTTGTGCCCTCGCTCGCTCGTCATTGTTATTCCTTCTATCTTCTCCAGACTTTCTCGAGGGTTCAAGAGAAAATTTAACTCCGAGGTCCTTCGTCAGTATTAACGTTCCCTGTGTCTGCCAATGTTTAAGTTCACGTACATACGTACACATCTACGTAGCTAAGTACCTAAGTATTTAAGTACTTACGCATATCGCAACGAGTTTCTTTCGTTTCTCATTACTATAATAACGTGGAAATAAAAAAAAAAAAAAAAATGAATGGTTTCGAATGAGACATACTCTTACGAGGAAGTATTTGTTGTATTAAAAGAGAAGGCGTGGCGTGGCTAGGGGTGAGGGAATAGGAGTATTGTAAATGTGAAACGTATATAAACATAAAACCAAATGGATACGAGACAAGCCTCTATATTATTATAGATAAATATTCTTAATCTTATTTAATAATTATTATTTAAACGTTATCATATCGCAAATACTTTATGTTCTGATAATATCCTTGTTAAAACGACAATAATATTTTTTCTAATAATAATAAAAATAAAAACGTACGATTTAAATAAGTATGTTATCGTCGTATAACACACACATATATATATATAATATATGTTAATCGTCGACGTGTTAAAAACATGACTTATAAATCGTAAGTTTACCTGTCTACATATCTATTCTATGTACGTACTTACGTATCTATGGTATATACGTATCATAAATAAATGTTAAACTCGTGCAGGAGGTGCATCAGAAAGGAGTTGTACGAATTTAGAACACGCAACCGCGTGTTCTAAGCAGTCAAAGCGTAACGTTCTCTCGTGTAGCGCCGCGATTAGACACGCCATAGACTTCTTAGAAACCGGTTTTCGCCATCCTCATTTCTACTTCCCTTTTTCTTTTTTCTTCTCTCTCTCTCTCACTCTCTTGGATTATCATCTCCATAATTTTTCTTTTTTTCTTTTTTTCCTTTTCTTTGCTTTTTCTTTTCTTTTTCCCTCCTTTGCAAATCGACTTTAAAGCGAACGAGTGAAACGGGAAATCGTTTGGCCGGAGTGGGAGATATTGAACTTGCTGCTGGCAGAAGAAGAACAGTTTCCTTCCTCTTCGACACGACAATCCACGAACTTTCACCCTTACGTAACTTCCTGAAAATCTGATACCCTTTGTTCTTACTCAGATCAAACTTTGTGAATGAGTTGACTTTTTTATATTACAATACCGTCGTGAAACGGGTCGGTCACACTCCTTTATCTTCGAGGTACATTATTATAGAGAAAATTATTAGTGGAAATTTTTTTCTTCTTTTTTCTTTTTCTTTTTTTTTTCCTTTTGATCGTTGAATTTACTCGACGAGATAAAATAAATTTATCGTAAAAATTTTGCGCAATTTGTGTACGTCGTAAAACTGTTTTTTTTTCTTTTTCTTTTTTTTTTTTTTTAATATCACGATTACTGTGTTTTCTTCTTCCTTCTTCTCTTCTCTTTTCTTTCTTTCTTTTTTCTTTCTTTCTTTTCTTTTTTTTTTATTTTTACATCGAACGTCTCCAATTGGCCACTTTGCTCGACAATGTAGGGCAAAGTGGCCATCAAGCAGCCACTTTTTTTCTTTTTTTTTTTTTTCGGGGAAAGTTAATGCAACAAAAACACAAGTTTACAAGAACATATATTATTTATGTTTCGAAGTATAATATTAACGAGAGAAATCTTGATAAATGAGGGCGGGAGGTAGAATTGAAAGGAAAGATAAGAACAAAGAATTATTTATTTCTATTTTATAAAAAATATATATATATATATTTTTTTTTTATTTTCTTTTTTCTTTTTTTCAACGTGCATATAAATTTTTCCTGTTTCATTTAATATCAGACGCTGATGAAATAAAAGTTAGAGAGAAGAGGAGAAATGGATAAGGAGAGGAAAAAAAGAGGAGAGAAGGAATGGGAAAGGGAAACGGATGAAACTATCTGGAAGGGGTCAGTGACAATCGTTTTGTGTATATTCACGATAACGAAGACTCGGTCAGAACGTCCTCATTAGCGTAATTAAGTCGACCGATCCTACAGTGAATAGTATCTTTACCTCTCTCTCCCTCTGTCTTTTTTTTTTTCTTCCTTCACGTTTCTCTAACATATGATGGCAGAGAGAGAGAGGGAGAGAAAAATAGAGAGAAAGTACATACTAGGAAAGAAGAGATTTAGCGTGTAAGTGAAAGAGGGAAGAAGAAGGACCCTCTCTGTTAGAATAGAGAGAGAGAGAGAGGAAAGCCTTCGGCACACTCACCGAGTCTCGGTGGTTCTCTCGAAGGCAACACAACCGGTTTACAAAGTTGGATACGTTCGTCGTAACCGACTCTCTCAACGTGTCCACACATAGTCATTATACCTACGTCGAGCTCTCTATCTCTACTCTCTCTCTGCCTCCTTCCATCTCTCTCTCTCTCTCTCTCTCTCTCTCTATCTATCTATCTATTTATCTATCTATCTATCTATCCCATTACCCCTCTACCATCCTTCCTTCTATCCTTCCTCTATCTCTGTCTATCTTTGTATGCGTTCGTGGGCGTGTACGCACCAGTATTCGGAGTAGGGGACCTCGGGAGAGAGAGAGAGAGAGAGACGGATAGATAGGTATAATGAGAGAGAGAGAGAGAGAGAGAGAGAGGGAAGGGTAGGAGAGAACTGCGGCGGCCTAGCTTGTGACTACTTCTTGAATAATGCATGCCAGCCGCGAGCCCACGCCACGATACTATATACGAAGATGCCAGACAGGCTACTCGGAATTGTATGCTTGTATGTATCTATATGGGCACACGGACGGTGACGGTAAATGGAAAGAGAGTGAGAGCGAAAGAGAGAGAGGAGAGAGAGAGAGAGAGAGAGATACGGATAACTGATATGTGTTAGATTCTCTATACGAGTGCGTAGGCTTTGAATCGTCTATATGCAAGTACTAGTTTTGTGTTAGCAGCGTGTATGTGCGGCCACGAGTGTGTGACTATGTACCTCATTTATCTATCTGTCTATCTATCCATCTATCCATCTATCTATCTATCCATTAGATACGAGTTGAACGTACAAGAGTTTGTGTATCGGTACATATGTAAGCTTGTTATATTTGTAAGAAAATGTTGTCAACAATGATGCGATTTTTTTTATGTATTTTTTAATCTCTCTATAAATTATAAAAATCATGAAATTCATGATGTCACGTAGGAATTTTAATTGTTCAACGATGAGACGATGATCGGAGTCGAATTTTTCAAATGAAGAAAAAAGAAAAAAGATTTATAAAAGAATAAAATCCCAACGATAGTGTCTCTAGAAACAACGCGAATAAAATTTGCAATTCGCGAAAGCGAGGTTAACTTCTCTCTAATAATCTCGAATCTCGTGGGAGCGAAACGATTCTCGCGTGTAACGGTGCATAAGGTAAAGGTATGCTTTCGCACTTTCTCGCGATTCGAGTCGAGCGATCATCATCGCATTTATCGTTCTCTTCCGTTCGAGAGTGTGAGCAAGATCAAAGCAAGTAAATAGAAAAATAAGAAGAAGAATAGTTTGTGAAAAGAAACTCTCCAAAGGAAGACTCGATCTTCTTCGGTCATGCTATATCACATATGTACACATACACACACATAGAGAAAGACACATTTTCACCATATTTCACAAAAGAAATTTGATCGATCGATATCGAATTATTTATAATATTTTTTCCTCTGTATCAAGACGAAAGTCAATCGAAATAGATTATAATCTAAAATACAAATTTACATATTATTATTATTATTATTATAACTTTGTAATAATGTTACAATTTTAGTCTATAGAAATAATGTTATGGATTTAATCTAATGCATGGTTTTTTTTTCTCTCCTCTCTGTTCACAGGTAAGAAAATTATTCAGAATGATTCACCGAGCAAACTTTCGAACGAGACGGATGTCCGGCAAACGTCTCGTAAGTCACTTTAACGATCTTTTATCGAAAGTAAAGGAGAGTGATGGAGAGAGATAAGAGATAGATATAGATATAGCGATAGAGGACCTATGTATAATAGGATTTACATTTTGGAATGGTTCAGTAAAGACATCGTAGTTTCTCTCTCTCTCTCTCTCTCTCTCTCACAGCCTTGAAATAACTTGAGACTGCTCAACCTTATCGAATTTCGCCGATGATGCTGGTGTAAAGTGTAACAGTATATCTTCCGTGCATCATCGTTTCTAACTCAACCATTTCCTCTCTTCCTCCACCGTCACCACCATTACCATTTACCGCCCACGTTCCTCGGAGTCAGTGAAAAAAGATGCAAACCTTAGCTACTTTCAGTAACCGTCCAGGAAGCAACCGTCCAGTGGAGTCCGATAAAAAAAGCAGAGAAAAGAAATAAAAAGAAACCGACATTTTGCTTTATCAGGAACGAAAGTTGATAAATGATAGTAGGGAAAGAGAATCGTGTCGACGTCGGACATAGTAAGCTGTAAAATGAATCCTGCCTAACGCAACTGATTTTTTGTTTTCCCCTTTCCCCCTTCTCTCTCTCTCTCTCTCTCTCTCTCTCTCTCTGTCTAGCTCTCTTTTTTTATCTTTCTCGTGAAATCACGACGTTTTTCAAGATTATTCATCCTAGCAGCACACATGGATATGTGTGTCGAAAAATTTGATGAATTTAACATTGATATTATCAATTGATACAAAAATGTATGTGTGGAAATGATCGAGGAAACGATGAAAAGAAAGAAAAGAAAAAAGATTTCCGACAATGGCTACTAGCAAGAGTGGTTAAAGCAAACGTGGACGAAACCAGCTGGCCGGGTTCTTCGAGTTTACACGATGGTGATAAATTATTTATCTCGCTTCGTCTGGCTGCTTGCCAAGATCTCCCGTCGTCTTGGGTGTAATCTCTCTCTCTCTCTCTCTCTCTCTCTCTTTCTTTGGAACATCCACCGGTTATCCTATTTATACGTCAACTCGAAACTAAGAACCAAGTCCAGTATTTCCCATCTTCGTTGAATTCTTTCTAAACAGTAAAACTATCGAACTATTATATTCTAGTGTGTGCGTTTGTGTGTGCACAAAAAGAAAAAGAAAAAACTATAAAACCAAACATCAATATTTGTAATTGATAGATCTATTATGAGAATTAATATCTTTCAGTTAAATTTCGAAATACTATGAAATTATTATTATTGTATAATAAAACTCTTAAGAACGAAACTTAATCAATTCTAAAATATAAGTTACCATTTTCTCTCTGTATTTATATACGTATGTATGTATGTATGTATGTATATAATACGTACTTACGTATTTACCTATATATGTCTCTCTGTGTGTGCGTTCTACAAGTTTACGTGTACGGTCACGCGAAGCTCAAGAGAGAATCTGGGTTACAGTACGCTCGATAGAAATTGAGGTTTCCATTGGAACTAGTTTAGAAACGCAATTCCATAGAACTCGCTCGATGATCCTTTAAATGACGTGCACTCCATATTTCCTTTCGAACGAGCAAAATCATCATGATTGACCATTATTATAACGATGATGATGCTAACGGTGATGACGATGATGATGATGATCATCGTGATCAACGAACCTTTCCCTTTCGATCAGAACAATGCCACTCCTTCGTTATTTCTCGGACTCTATTCTCGGTCTTTCGAGACTCAAGAAAATGTTGCTGAGAGTTCGTAGAATCGACGTAGACTTTGCCGGCGTGTTCATCTCATCGGTCGTTGCATTCAACGAGAGAGAGAGAGAGAAAAGAGTGTGTGTCTGTCTGTGTGTGTGTGTGTGAGAGAGAGAGAGAGAGAATCTGTTCCTTCAAGCGCACTCTCGCATGGCGCTGCTGCCCACGAACGTTATACCTCAATTACTCGACTCGGTGTATTGATCCGGCGGTTTGCAGTCCCACGCTTTGCAGAGTCGCCCGTCTAAGCGGCCTTCTCTCTCTCTCTTTTTTTTTTAACCTCTCCCTCGAGTCATCTCTCTTTCTCTTTTCCTCTAACGTCGAACAAACGCACCCTTTCGAGTCCCACTCGTACGAGCGTGAGGAGAAATTCCATGCGAAATTCATTAAAGAAATCTCAAATGCAAAAATCTATCCTTTTCTTTCTTCGAGATGAAAAGAAATGGAGAGAGAGAGAAAGAGGTAAAGAGTAAGAGGTAGATGGAAAGAGGTTGAAGGTTGAGTATAGAGACTGAAGGAGAAAGAGCAGAAAAATAGAAAAAATAATAAAGAGATATTATAAAAAAAGAGAGAAAGATTGTTATATCAACGACGTATAATACGTCAGTATGTTTGTGTTTTGTTACGTCACGTACAGGGAAATGCATAGAATCTCGACCCTGAGACACGTGGAATGGCGGAGCCGTGAGGAACATCTACTATATATATATATATACTTATTTTATATATATATATATATGTATGTATATGCATGTATGTGTGTATATACATATATACGCGCTTTTATAAGTATATATAAACATTACGGGACCGCGGCAATTATCCGGGACTTTCCTTTTGCACCTTGCCTCTCGTTCTCTCTCTCTCTCTCTCTCTCTCCTGTATATATTCCATATTATCAGGCGAAAGAGAGAAGCACAGGTTTCTCCTTCTCCCTTCAACACTGCAGTTCTTCGTCCGTCGGAGAAACGAGATACGAACCACGGTTGTTGCCTTTAAGCCGCACTCGTGCGTGTACAGGATTGCAGCGAGAGAGTTGCCCAAGTAGAAGAAGGAAGGAAACAGCGACCGAGAGAGTGGGATAGAAGGGAGATGGTGGAGAAGGTAGTTGTGGAGGTGGTTGTGGAGGTTGAGGAGGAGCTGTTGGAGAAGTAGGAGTAAGAGGAGAAAGAGGAGGAGGAGGAGGTTACAACTGGGGTTTAATGAAACTAGTCGAGGTCCGTCAAACCGGTTGAGCTGGTTCCCTACGTTTGCCACGTCGTCCTCTCGTCGTTCGTTCTGCTACTCCCTCTTATCTTCCTAAGAGAGAAAGAGGGATATGGAAGAGGATTGGTAAGAGAGGAGAAGAGAGACCCAGAACAGGGCTGTCGACCTCTCTCTCTTTCTCTCTCTTTCTTTCTACTTGCTTCTCATACAACCATTTCGCTCTTGTACAATACTCTCGAAGCTGCATATCCGAAGCACAGATCGCCCGACTCTCCTATCTCTCTCTTTCTCTCTGTGTATATGTTTGTGTGTGAAATCCCCTTAACCGAGAGAATACACCCACGGCGACTGGGACGAGAATTATGGGGGGAGAGGAGGAGAAACGGAGACTCGATGTATCCGCCCCTGTTTGATAGTCCCGTCGTGATATAAACTCACTGGGGAACCCACCCTCCTATCTCTTTCTCTTTCTATCTTTGCACTATACAGAGAGAGAGAGAGAGAGAGTTCGATGGAAAGAGATAAAAGCAGCAGAGAGGAAGAGAAAGCATTCTCAAAGTTTGTTTCGTCTGATGGTATGCGTCTACTCGAGTGTGTCTCTACTGCTGTTTCCTGTGGAATGCGTGGGTGGATATCGTTGTATGTATACGTTGCACCTTGAGGGTGCGCCATCTCCTGACCCACTCGACGGGATCATCGGCCCTTTTTACCTTTTCTCTCTCTCTCTTTTTGAATTCCTTTTCTCCTTCCTTCCTTCCTTCCTTCCTTCCTTCCTTCCTTCCTTCCTTCCTTTCTTTCTTTCTTTCTTTCTTCCTTCCTGCCTGCCTGTCTGCTTGTCTTTAACTCTTCGCTTTTACTAGTCATCCACTCTTCCGCTTATTCCAGACACGTTTCTAGGTGAACGTTATATTCGAAAGAGGAAACTGACGAAATAATAGCTAAACGTTTGTTAAATACATAATCTTCGTTCGTAGTTGAGAATATGCGCATGGCAACTCGAATTGGATAATTGGATAATTAAGATCGTAATAATTTTTGAAATTTATTCGATAACGTGGTCGAAGATAATTTTTATTAATGTTATAATCATATTTGGGTAATAACATTTTGTGGTAGAACTTTGAGGTTTTCCTTGAGGTTTGACGTTCAGGTCACCGAACGAAGTGTCTCAATTTTGTAAATAGTTATGTGTGTGTGTGTGTTTATAAAATATCGTATATAAAGAGACTTTAATAATTGAGATTATATTAATTTTTTTATTTTATTCAATTAAAAAAATTTAATAGTAACGAACGATTGTCATATAGAATTAATTATATTAATTCTTTTAATTCGTCGTATTAACATAGGGACAAAGAATTTGCATTACTTATATCGTACTATATATCTGAAAGGTAATTTAAAAAAAAAAAAAAAAAAAAAAAAAAGGGAAAAGAACTTTGAAATTAAACGTTGTCAGGAATGTGACCAATGACAATGGGATTGACCGCCAGGTCACTGGACGAGAAGGCTCTCGATTTTGTAGGTACATCTTTTCTTTTTCTTCGTCGTCCTTTTTCTCTTCTATACATCTCTTTTCTTCTTATATATGTATATAACAATCTACCGAGGATGCGTATATGGGGTGGTTAGAAAGAGAGAAAGAAAATCTAAACGAGATGCTAAGCACGTACATGCACATGTCTCTGTCTCTCTCTTTCTCACTCTCTTTTTATTCTTTTTTCTTTTTCTTTTCTTTCTTTTGCTGCCTCTCTCTCTCTCTCTCTCTTTCTCTCTCTTTCTTTCTTGAAGAGAGGCATGACTAGCTTGCCGAGTACGGCTATCCGCTATGCGTCGACGGCCCACCTAGATGAAAGCACAATGACTCACCGGCTTCGAGGAGAGTCACGGAACTCGCCCTTCGTACACCTTCGCTTCCGGACATGATCGATTCCGATGATAGTTTACTCTTTCAACAATAGTGTTAGATAATATCCTTAGTTCATTCGATATTTTTGCAACTACAATCGCATGGATACCACCAATGTCTTCAATGTCATAATCATATGACGATATATGATTCGAAATAAATAGAACGATCGAAACTATTTTTTCTAAGTGGTTACCTCGTAAATCTTTCTTTTGCACGATACTGTTTGACAAAGTAAAAGTAAAATAATGCCAGGCCTTGAATCAGTAATAAAAATAACTTTTTTTTTTTTTTTTTTTTTTGTATTTTCTAACGCAAACAAAATAACAGAAAAAAAAAGAAGAAGAAGAAAGAAAGAAAGAAAGATCTGCAGTAATATTAGAATTGTAATATTAATAGATATCTAATATTAACCCCTCCCCCTTTCTCCCCACCTAGTAAAAATTGTCTAACTTCCGTACTGTCAATCATTTACGTATGATCGATCTCATGTACACATGTATCATTGACTTAAGAAATAGGAATAAAATTCCATGAGAAAGAAAGAAAAACACATATGCATACACGCAGATAGAAAGAGAAAAAGAGAAAGAGAGAGAGATGATGGAGTTCGTGACCTCTCATCGTGAGACAGCAAGAAGACTTTCGAAAGAAGACGACCGGCTCATCTTTCTCTCTCTCTCTCTCTCTTTCCCTCATCTCTTATTCGAGAGTCACGCCGGGCCGGCGCTGGTCCAGAAAAAACAAAGGAGACCTTCCGGCGTCGGGACGCGACATTAAAGTGCTTCACGAGTTTCTATCCTCTTTCGTCTTTGGCTCCCACGTTGTTTCTTTCCTTCTCCAAGCCAAGAATAACGTTCTCTTTCTCTCTCTCTCTCTCTCTCTATCTATCTATCTCTATTTATCTGTTTCTCTCTCTTTCTCTCTCTCTCTCTCTCTATCTCTTTCTATCTCTTTGAAACTCCTACTAGTAACGCTCATAAGCGTTTGCCACCGCGAGGGTCAATTGATCGTGACGTCACTGGCGCAACACAATAAAATGTAATGGGACGAAGCAACTTCGAGCCAGTGGATCGAGGCACGTGACCGTTTCCTGACACTTTACCAAGCCGTTCTTTACAATATCTCTCTTTCTCTCTCTCTTTCTTTCTCTATCTCTATCTCTATCTGTTTCTTTCTTTCCCCCTCTTTTATTCTTCTCAATCCACGTCATCTTTTATACGATGCCGGGAAAGCTAAGCTTAACAGGACTCGCAATTGTCCCGTTACGTTTACGCTTCGTTCGCTATACGTAGATATCCAATTATTATTATTATTATTATTATTATTATTATTATTATTATTATTATTATTATTATTATTATTTTTGTTCTGTTGTTGTTGTTGTTGTTGTTATCCTCTCTCAAGGTACTACTTTCTTATATTTTATTGTTCGAATATAACTGGCTTAATCGAAAAGATACCATAATAAAGAGAGAAAAAAGTATCAATAAATGCCCTTGTGTGCGTGCGTAAGAGAAAGAGAGAGAAATTGATTGTTCCAAGGTCGTGTTCAACAAGAGAAATACAGATCGATACCTATCAATTTATTATTTCATTTTTTTTTTTTTTGTTTTCTGTAACGATGGAAACTCCGATCCAAGTTTTTGTTAATATGATAGGAGATTTGTGTATATATATATATATATTTATAAAAGAATAAAAAAGTGGAGTTAAAATTTAACGAATTGAACGAATGTTCGTAGATAAAGAGAGAAAAATAATGATGGAGGGTCATTGTACCATATATACATATATATATATGTGTGTGTGTGTGTGTATATATATATATATATACATTTGCGTACGTACGTATTTATATACTTAACTCAAAAATATTTCGTGCCAGTTCGTTCTCTCGTCTTTCTTTTTCTTCTGTTTTATTTTTTCTTTTCTTTTTCTCTCTTCCTTTTTTTCTTTTATTTTTTTAATACGAAAAATACGAGCAAGAAATTTCCAGTGCGTTAAACGAGAACCTATATCGAACCTTTTTTTTTTCCACAATGAAACACATATTTACACATTTACATTCTCACACACACCCACACGCTTATATATGCATGCATACATAAGTGACAATGATCGGATTAAATCCATCAAAGTCGAGTATATAAGTACTCAAGCTTATTGCCAGAAATTGATTTTACAATAATACCCGAACATAGGACAAGTTCTCTACATTATTCGACATATTCGATATGATGGCACATCTCTTTTTCACTTTCACTTTCTACATAGCACACGATCGAAGCGTTTTGTATGTCGCTTTGCGAAAATGGAATATCGGTATAGAAAACCTTGAACCCGTCAACAGTTAAAGGAGGGAGGGGGAATTGGGTGGGCGACCTGGTGGCGAGGAGGGAGGGAGCCTACGTATAAAGTGGTTAAATATGGTGCCCATTAAATCACGTTCTTCATTCAGTAATCCGCGGGTTAAGGGGGGTTAACGGCTTTCGTTTTGTCTGTCGCTTGCGAACACTCCTCTCTCAATCTCTCTCTCTTTCTCTTTCTCGAGTTACACGTTTAACAAAGAAAGGGGAAAAGATAGGAGGACACGTTTGTGGAGGTGGTGATGGTGGTGGTGTCGATCCATTGTTTCTGAATTATTTATTAGCCGTAGCCGTAGTCGTCCGCAGTCTGGATCGCAACGATTGAATGGTCAGTGACCGGATGTGACGTGCCTGCCTGCGGAGAACAAGATGGCCGGCCACGATAATTACTCGCGTGTTTACGACCGATAAAGCCTGAATGCCAGCTAGTCGAGAAGCCGCTTTTACACCAGTACCGTCCCTTTTCTGTCGGTTATTACGCTTCCCTTCTCGATCCCCTCCTCCCCTTTTACTTTACTCCCCATCCAACCTCTTCCCTCCACCTCTATCCTTTTTCTTCTTCGTATGGCTCCCTTCATACGTCTCCCTTCGTCACCTACAACACCTTTTCATCCTCGCAACAACGCATTCTCGTTTATGTTCTCGTAATAGGAATTTTTATCGCAATTTAAAGCGTTAACCCGACCTCCTCCTATTCTTCCTCATCCTCCTCGTCGTCATCCGTCGCCGACGTCCGACCAACTGATCGTGATAACATAACGTCAACGATGAAGACAAGGACGAATGGTGACGATGCGTCGTCGTCACATGGGTCTTCATTGGCCACGTTTCGTGCAAGCCATTCTTTCTTTTTTTTTTTTTTTTTTTTTTTTTTGTTTTGTTTTTTGTTTTACTTCGAAATACCGCTAAAGAGTGAAAGAGAAGAGATCAAATGTAAGAAATTAGATCTTATATAGCAACGAAGAAATTCGTCACGTGTCGACCATACGGGATCTACTGTTTCTCTCTGTTTCTTTTTTTCTTTCTTCCTCTTTTCTTTTCTTCCCCTCCTCCCCTGCCCGCCCCATTTCTTCTTTTTTCTTTTTTCTCGTCCCTTCTCAACCGACCTCGTAACATCTTCGAGGCGGGAGTTGAGAGAGCGAAAGAGAGAGTGAGAGAGAGATGGAATGATGAAGAGAGAGAGAAAAAGACGATCTCCGTCAGCCACGGTGGCCTGTTCTCAAAGACATCTCTGCACAGCTGCGCACGCCTTCTATTGTATCTTTACGACGTTGCTCAAACTGAAGCAAGGACTTTTTCTCTTCTTCGTTTCATATTCCGCGTTCTTCCCTTTTATAGAAGAGACGCTCGTCTCTCCCCCAGATTCCCCTCAATCCTTCCCATGCCGCAAATTTTGAAGAATGTTTTCTATTTCCTTTTCTTTTTCAAATTTCGATAATAATATTTGACTAGACCCGAAATTTAGAGGATCCTGTAGTGCACTCTACACCTGTTCCATTCTCTAGCGATTAGCATCGAATTCTGAGTTTAGACGGACGGAAAAGAAAAATGAGAATACATAGACGTATATACGTATACGTACATTAAAGTGACAGCTTTTCGAATAAACCATTCCAAATTCGTCGAAAATCAAATTGAAATATTCCCTTGTTGGTTAAGTACGTTGAAGCGCCATGCCAAATTTAATCCGATCGTCTGCCAAAGACGTTCTCTTTGGGTGAGGCAGAGAGGAAGAGATGGAGGGGGCGGTGGGGAAGCCTCGTCAGCGCGATCAAACTTCCGTCAAAATCGACGATATAGTCGTTTTACGAGTAAATTAGGGATCCTGTGCGCCTATTCCATGAAGCTACTCTTGGCATGAGGCCTGCCATCGCTGGTGCTGCTGCTGGTGCTGCTAATGCTGTTGCTGGTGCTGTCGAAGAGAGGAAGAAAATAGAAGAAAAGGGGAAAAGAAGAAGAAAACGAGTCCGTAGAGAAAAAAAGGATTGAGGGCTGGGCTTGAGGGATTGAGGAGGGAGGTTGGTAAGGCAAAGAGAGAAAGAGAGAGAAAGAGAAATCTGGCCGGTGTCCAAAACTTTTATTTCAACCACCCTCGCCGAGAATGGTTCAACCTCGTCCCGAATTCGTTCGAGTAATTCGCCATTTTTCTTAACTCGTGCACGTCAACCTAACCGACTTCTTCTCTAACCACACGACGGTTCGGTCTTCTCAATTTTTATTTTATTTTATTTCTTTTCTTTTTATCTTTTTCGTCTTTATTCTTATCTTTATCTTTATTTTTATTTTTATTTATTTCTTCCTTCCTCTTCTCTTCTCTCCTGTTTTCTCCGTCCCTTTCATATTTCTTTCCGACGTCTTTTTGAAAGAGAAGGAAAGAAGAGTGGGAGGTGTAGGGGGAAGCCTTATCATCAACGAAACGGAGCTGTGAACGTGGGAGACGTTGGCGACGACTCTGCGAGAGATCGCTTTCGTTTTCGAAGAAAAAGAAAATGAAAGGAGATGCGAGAGTGAGAGAGAGAGAGAGAGAGGCCATCGAGCAGAAATAGAACGGCTCTAAAATAAGCATGGAAGACGAGACGCCACGCCAAATGAGACACCGCTTTTCGTGCGTCCATGAACAGTGTCTTTTGCGTTAGCCAACTCGTCGTTCATTCACTCGCCGAGTTTAGATTCTTGTTATCGTATCACCAACACTACCATAAGCTAATCCAATGAAGAATACCATTTAACCGAATATATTTCCTTTAATGTTATTTTATAACCTAATTATTATTCGAGAAAGAGAGAGTACACTGCTCTATTGTAAGTCTTTTTTTTTTTAATAGTACAATTTATACCAAATTTCACATTACATAATTTTACGTTAATCAATAAATAAAATAAGGAATATTCAAAAATACAGATTATGAAAGTACCTATAACTTCTAAGTAATATGACGTTATAGAGGGGTTAATTATCTCCATTCCGAAGAAATTTCCTATTCTCGATGATCGAGTAAAGAGAGTGTGAAAGAGAAACAGAGAGAGAAAGAGAGAGGGATGATAATAGAGGTTGGAAGGGTTAGAGAGTGACCGATTTAAAGGGAACTCGTAAGGTAAACGGGAAACATTTCGGAAACTACGATCGATAGTTTGATCGAGTTTGCCTCGCTGCGCGTTTATACGTGACTCTCAAACCATCTCAGCGGCAATAGATTCGATAAACGACACGATGTTGAACTTGCTCGCGTTCATGCGCGCAAGAGCGAGCGAGCGAGCGAATGAGGGTGATCGCGAACACGAACGCGTTCGCTCATCTTCTTCCCACCGAATGCACTTAATTAATTACCCTAATTGCCAAAGCACCATGGTCCCGTCGCATAAACCATTTCCGCTCGTATAAACCACCATGACTTGCTGCTGGTAGTGGTGGTGATGGACGCGTTGCGTTGCCGAACATATAGGCGTTACGAAAACTTTATCAACCAGGTAACTTTGGTTTCCTAGTACGTTCCTGGTTTTAATCAAACGTTTAATTGGATTGCGATTCTCTGATTGTTCATTTATATAGTAGCGTTAGCAAGAAAATAAAATTTCATATATATATATATATACATACAAGTATCTTTGTACAGAAAGTTATATATATTATAATGCATATTATATAATATTTGTTTGAAAGGTATATAGCCACACAGCAAAAGTTAGATTACAGAGAGTTACGACTCTTAATCATCGATTTTTAGCTAAAAGATCACCAAGTTATTCAATTATACTGTATTTCTATAATAGCAATTGACAGTATATAGAAATTTAATTGGATAAAAATTCAAAATGCATCTACACACACACACACACACACACACACATACATACATACATACATACATACGTAGTTAAATAGAAATAAAATGATCAACCGTGAACAATTCTTTTTCTGATCTATTATCGACGAACACAAAAAAGAAAAAAAAAAGAGAAAGAAAGAGAACAGAGAGAAAATAAAAAAAACTATCATCATAGTCTATTTTGACGAAACAACATTTCACATTCGATCAGGTCAAATGGAAGGTACAAACGATAGCCGAGGCATTCGTGTAAGAATGCGGAATGAACTGCAATGGCGCCGTTCAATTAGATAGGATGTTACGCATGCGAAACGGGTCGAGGAGAGAAGAAGATAGTAGAAATGCTACTGTGTTTGTTTCTCCATATATGTATGTGTTAGAGTGAACGAGCGAACGAGGACGGGGAGAGAGAGAGAGAGAGAGAGAGATCAGAACAGGACGACAAAGCACACATATCCTAGGAAACTGTTGGATGGTCGTTGCGGATAGCACCAATGTTGTAAGCGCAGTCGCATGTGGACGTTCATCGTCCTCGTCGTCCTCCTCGTCGTCGTAGTCGTTGTACGTCGTACGTCGAAAGCCTGCACAAATGCATTCCGCTACATGCATACGCATACGCACAAGTACACATACAAATATACGTATACATAGACACAAACGCAGGCGCAAATGCTCCTCGTGTATCCTCATCGGATAAACGCACCCCACGTATTCAACGGCGTTGCCCGTTGAAGTGCTTCTCCCCCTCCGGGTAATAACAGTAAATCCTGAGCAATAAATCCCTCTCCTCTGTCTCCCTATTTCCTTCTCTCTTCGTCTCTCTACCTGCTTGCCCCGCCCTCGCTTACTTCTCTCTCTCCCTCTCCCTCTCTCTCTCTCTCTCACTCTCTCTGTGCCTTTCCACGACTGTCCAGAATGCGTGTATGGCGTGTATGGTTGTAAATCGTTCCCATGCTACAGTCATGTATCTACTGGGTTAGTCGTAGACCCCTTGAACTCTCTTTCTCCCTCTCTCTCTCTCTCTCTCTCCTCTCTCTTTCCCTCTCTCTCTATCTATCTATCTATCTGTCTATATCTCTATCTCTCTGTCTATCTCTATCGCCCTTCGATGCTAAATGCAACGAGGACCGGAAACTCTGATGCATATACCAGTGTTGATCTCTCCCCTTGATATGTGCATTGATCCTTACTACTAAATCCTGAATCATGCTAGCAACGTTACTTCCGATCGAGGTCACTGAGATCGCAACGTTAAATGACGAGGCACGTTGTTCGCGTGCCTTAAAGAGAAAGAGAGAGAAAGATAGATAGATAGATAGATAGACAGTCTGGTATTTCATAAGAAGGAAAAAATTATGTTAGATTACGTGTATCGTTTCGTCATCGGCGTCTCGTTAAACATTTGTTTTCGTTGCATGATCTCTAAAAATATAACCAACCGGTAATATAGTATAGTTTCTTATGATGATGCTTCTTGTAACGCCAATGAAGCGGTTAATTAATGCTTATCGTTACGTTTGCCGAGGAAAAGTTTTAATCGTATTACAAAGTAATGAAATTGAAATTTCTGAATACGATCTATACGATTTCGTTTATATTTTTGATACAGCGAGTGTCTATAGAAAAAGAAAAAGAAAAAGAAAAAGAAAAAGAAAAAGAAAAAGAAATTGAAAAAAAGTGAAAACATTCACTGCCTCTTTAAGCTAAGTCCTAATCGTTTACCCTTTTCGATTTCTCTTTGTTTCAGATAAGAGTACGTCGCGTAACAATAATCGTAGAAGACGAATCAGCGAAGGTGCAGGCCGCGAGAAAACAGATAAGGACACCGAACCGGTTTTATCGTCTACCAGACAACAAGAGGATCGGGAGAACAAGGGCCCGTCGACCGGTAGATTCGGTGGTAATCGAATATCACGTTCAACGTTAGAGGAGTCTAACAGTGGTGGCGCTACCGCCACGAAATTACGTAAACGTGCCGTTACACTACGTAATTTGTTGGAGAGCGTGACGAAGAGAACCGTCCGAAGGAAATTAAGACCTTGCGTACAGAAAACTAAAAAGGATTCCGAGGAGCTCGATCGCCGGCGGACCGTTCTAAGATCCACCGAAAGTAGCAAAGAAGAGGAGGAAGAGGAGGAAGAAGAGGAGGAGGAGGAGGAAGAGGAGGAGGAACGTTTAGTAGGAAGTGGTGGTGGAAGTAAATCGGAAGAGGAAGAGGACGAGGAGGACGAAGAGGAGGAAGAGGAGGAAGCGGCGGAACACCAGGAGCAGCGGCAGCATCAGCAACAGCAGCAGCAGCAGCAGGTGAAGGAAGAGGAGGAAGAGAGGGTAACTGAACATACGGAAGAGGAAGGGAAGGAAGCTCGGGAGAAACGTGAACATAACGATCCTCTTTCAAAGAGACTCAAAACAAGTCCGGTCGGTCGAAAGCTAAGATCCGATCGTAAGTCGAAGAACTTGGAGGAATCTTTGTTGGATCGTGAGTTGGACCTAGAGGATACTACTAAGGAGGAAGGTAAAAGAGGGGATCGGGACGGTGCGAAAAGGCGGCTGGACAAGTCTGAAGAGGACGAAGAGAGTCAATCGAAAGAACGAGATCAGGAACCGGAGCCCCCACCTCCTGAAAGACTCGATCCTGGAGGTAAGCCTCCGCAAAATCCCGACACGTTAGATCGGGAGAAGAAGTTTCCGGCTGAGTCGGTTCTCGTGAATGGCTCTCTCGTTGATTCGGAACTCGAGAGGAAGAAGAAGGAGGAGATCGTCGATGTCGTCGAGAGTGGGTCGTTAAAGTTGTCGCCCAGATCGTCCAGGTCGACGTCTCCACGACGATCGAAGGCTGTGGCGAGTTTCGAGAAGGGGGCGGGGGAGGAGGAGGACGGGGAGGAGGAGAGGGAGGAGGAGGCGGAGGCCAAGGAGGAATCCGATAGGAAGGACGGCGAGGAAAGACGGAAAAACGATCGCAAAAACGAGAGGAAAGAGGAGGAGGAGGAGGAGGGCAAGGGTGAGGATCGTGGCGCGCACCGATCCCCTCGAAGAACCGTGCCGAACAACGCCGAGCTAGGCACGGAAGATAGCGTGGGTAGTGCGAGCGTCGGGTCGGTCGTCGAGCTGCTGGAGTCGAGTAGTCAGGACTCAGGCTCCGTGCTGGAGAGGCTGAGTCCACTTAGCAGCGGTGGCGGCGGCGCTGGGAGGCAGAACAATTTGCTCCTAGAACAGCAACGGGAGCAAGAACGTAGTCGGCACAACGAGAGCCCTGTCATTCTAGCCGAAAAACTAAACAAGCCTCCACCGTCGGTCGCCGGCCATCATCATCACCATCACCACCACCAGCAGCAACAACAACAACAACAACAACAACAACAGCAGCAGCAGCAGCAGCAACCGCAAACGCAACAACAGCAACAGCATCATCACCAACAGCAGCAGCAGCAGCAACAACAGCAGCAAGCTCAACATCAGCAACAGCAGCACCATCACCATCACCACCATCAGCAGCAACAGCATCAACAGCAACAACAACAGCAGCCACAACAGCAACACCTCCAACACCAGCAGGGACAACAGCAGCAACAAGTAACTCACCAGCAGCAACAACAATCTTATCACCATCATCCGACGTATCATCATCAGCAACGATACTCGGCCGATAGTCCGGTAATCCATCATCATCTCCATCACCAACATCAACAACAACAACAACAACAACAGCAATCAGCTGCGAGCCAACATCGGCAACAGTTAGCTAGCAGCCCGCAACAACTCCACCAGCATCATCATCATTTGAGCTCGGTGAGCTTACTCGAGGTGCAACAACAGTCTCACGGAAATAGAGGCGGCGATGAGTCCGGCCTCATGGAGGTGGAGACCGGGGCCGGTATACATGGAACTGGCGTCCTCGGTGGTGCGATCGGCGTTAGGGGTGCAGTCGGTGTCGTCGGTGGTAGTGGTGGTGTTGCTGCTGTTGGTGGTGGTGGTGGTGGTGGTGGTGCGGGGGCAAGTGGTGCTGCCGGTGCAGCATATGGGGACAGCGGCTCCGACAGCGGGGTAAGTTCCCTGAGGAGCGCTGGCTCGGGTGACGAGAGGAGCGGGAGCAGGAGTTCAGCGCTTAGCGTCGAAGAGACAACGAGCTCTTCGACGCCTAACGCGGCGGCTACACCGGCTAGAGTCTGGCACGTTCAGAGTGTACAACACACCTCTCTACTGATGGCCCATCCTCAGGCTCCCCCAAATGCCGGTACCAGCGGTTCAGCAGCCGCGGCAGCGGCTGCGGCCGCTGCTGCTGCTGCGACGGCGCCACCTGTCGCTTATCAAAATCCGACGCCACCTGGACACCATCATCCTGCCGTCGCTACGGAGATGCTCTGGAGGCCACCGAGATATCCTCCATTGTCCCATGCTCTTCTTGGACCTGCTCAACCAACTCCTGAGGAACTCCTCGAGAGGGATCGTCATGAGAGGATGCTTCGGTGAGTGTCTCTTTTTCTTCTGTTTTTTTTTTCTTTTTCCTTTCTTTTTTATTTCGATTACATTTACATTCATAATCTGGAATATGCTTTTAATGTTTTCTTTCGTAACTTTGCGTAGCATAATCGATTTTTCTACGGCATAGGAATATTAACAATAATTATCGGATTATGAATAATAATCGACTTTATGAATAATATTCGTATTTTCGCCATAGAATACGTAATAAGCGCAAGATCTTTCGGTATCTTTCGGTATCTTTTGGAGATACCGAAATCTCGTTTTGAATGTTCTAAAGAAGAGCTTATACCGAATCTGAATCGTTACAAAAGTCTTATGGTGGGGATAATAAACGGGTTTCGAAGGAACGATTAACTCCGACAAGTTTCTTAGTCGACGATGATGACTACCTACCTACCTACCTACCTACCTACCTACCTATCTACGTACCTTTCTGTCGAATTGAAAAAGATTCTTTCAACGTACAAGGACAACTCTGTAATAACATCTCTTAGTTAGTTAGTTTATTAGTTAGTTAATTGATTAGTTTTTTTTATGATCACCGAAATGAAAGCAAATCGTTCGGTTAACGTTTTCAATACCTCTGCGTTTAATATTATCGAAAGTTCGAAAGATTCACGTTTCGGTTGGCCATGTTTCATGGGTATCCATTGAAGAAAACATATACAACGAAATCTTTTCGATCGCACCTTTCGTATTTCATGGAGGAAAGATTATACGTACGAAGAGATAGATAGATAGAGAGAGATAGAGAGAGAGAGAGAGAGACTGTGATGGTGGTAGTGTTGGTGATGGTGGCTACAACCAGAACGATGAAATTGAACAGCTCGCGCGTATCGGTGCGCGCCTAGCTCGCGTTTGTTTGCGCTTTACAACGCTCACTGAGTGAAATACAGGCGCGAAACGCCACCATGCCAGATCTCTTTCTTTGAGTGGTTTATTTATTCTCCCGAAAGTAATGCGATGGAAGGCAGCTAGCACAACGTGGCGAAGAGGGGTGGGTAGACGGGGAGGGCCTACGGATGGCTGCATCGTCGTGCAAGAAAATAAATTCACTCTCGTGCGAATTTTGCGGAAAATCATTTTCGAGTTTCTCCGTAGTTGCTGCTTCGTTCATTTTTTTTTCTTCTTTCTTACTTTCTTTCTTTTACTTCTTCTTCTTCTCCTTCTTCCGTTTAAGAAAAAAAAAATATATATATATGTATATCGAAACAATTTCGTATAAGTATTATACTTCCATCGTATCCTCTTTGGAAATATTATAGAATAAACGTATAGGAAAAGCACTGATATAATTAAATAATTCATAATTCAAAAAATTAAAGAATTAAATTTATCAGATAAAATGATGAATAATTTAATAAACGCAAACGATTATATTGATTCGATATCTTTCGCTATATTTTATGTGGAAATATTTCGACGTGTTTCACCAATTTTATTCATTTTTCCTGGGGAAAAAAGACGATCGCGATGTAATAGCAGTAACAGCAACAGCAGCAACGGCGGCCCCACTGTTATTCTGCTCCAAATACGTCCAATTGCGTTACCACGAGAGGACTCAAGGGGCCTCGCTATCTAACGACCATGCGATTTAACGCTTATGCAAGTCCGACCTCTCTTCGATGCTAGCAAAGAGGTTAGAGAAAAAGATGGAGATAATCATTGACTGTGGCTACGGAAACTAGCATTCGAGCACAAGGTCGAATCCAGAACTGCTATACTTGCCTTCTTTTCTCTCTCTTTCTGTCTCTCTGTCTTTGTCCCTCTTTTTTTTTCTTTTTTTTAACTTTTCATTGGTAAATCTTGGCATGAAGATCGTACCACGTATCCTCGCGTAAATTTCTTGTGTTTCTTTTTGTTGGAAAAAAAAAAAAAAAATATAAAAAACCAAAAAAAAAAAGAAGATAAAATGGGGTACTTTACTATTAACAACTCTTGGGGTCCGATGAAGAATGTTTGAAATTATACAAACAATTTATAGATCGAATTTATTTTCGAAACGATTATAACGATCGCTTCTGTCCGAGGTATAGAGTGTAATAAAACAAAAAAAGAAATGAAAAATGAAATAACGAAGTGTTATAATCTTGTGAAAAAATTAAATTAAAAAAATTTAACACCAACCTCAATATTCGCTGCCTCGATTGATTCACGGCAGAGGTTGAGAAACTCTACTAGAAAATTGCTGATTGTGAGATCCTTGGTAAAGAACTATGACGATAGACGATTTAAAAAAAAAAAAAAAATACAGAAAGAAAGGAAAAAAGTCAAGATGAAAAAGAAAAGAAAAGAAAAAAATAAGGCCCAACCAACTCGTGTCGCGAATATAATTTCTCTTCGTTGTTCTTCGAGGTCCAAAGCGTTACGGTTTCGCTCGATTTATCTTGCAAACCGTTCGATGACTGACCGTATTCTCTCGCGAACGCGAGTTTTGAGTAGTAGTGTCGCGTTTTTTGCTCTTCATATATATATATATATATATATATATATATATATATATATATATATAAACAAAGAGAGAGAGGAGAGAGAGAGAGAGAAAAGATAGCCTCGTTGTCGTTTCTCGTTACGGAACAAATAGCAGATGAGACTTTCTTTCTTGCGGTCAATCGTCGGTTCCGGACGAATATCGACGAGAATAAGTACTTACGAGCTTGTTGTTTGTTTCTACATTGTCTATCTCTCTCAATCTTTCTCTCTGGCTCTCTCCCTCTCTTGTAAAATGTCGATAACGTAACGAGACCTGTCGAGTAGTGTTATTACTCTGTTTTTTTTTTTTATCTTCTTTTTTTTCACCATTTTTTCCCTTTTTTTTCCTCTTGCATGCCCCGCTAGAGGACAAAAAACAAGAGACGAGCTTCCTGCGGTTTCAAAGAGCGTTCATGCGCCAACGTCGAAAGTAAAAACTAGTGTATCTGAATCAGTGGGTCGGTCGATTAACATCGATGAATATATATATATATATATATATATATATATAGGTATTTCTGTTACATCGATTTGTAGACAAAAGAATGCTTTTTCTTTTCTTCTTTGTTTTTTTACAATGTCAAATGACCTCTCTCACTCTTGTTTCTTACATTTTGTTTTCTTTTTCTATCGCTTTATATTTGTATTATTTTTCTGTTATTTTTTATCTTTCTATTTTTATTATTTATCTAATATCGTTTGTGTTTAGTCTTTTATTTTTTTAATTTTATTATTATTATTTTGTTTTTTTTTTTTTTACTCTCGATAACAGAGAGTCCGAGTCTCATAATAGCATTCGAGAGTGTTTGGATACATATGGGGAAAAGGGGTTGATGGAAGGGATAGTAGTAGTAGCAGGGGTGGAATTTAATGGCTCGATTTCGAATACCGATTGAACGACCCGACATGTTTTATTCTCCGAGGTCATCGCTTTATCGTGATGAACGAAGAGACAGAGGGAGAGAGAGAGATGGATAGACACATGCCATGATGGGGGATGGGATGGGGTTGATGTTGGTGGTTGGTAGAAGAGTGTCGCTCTCGATGAGCGAGTGGGCGAAGCAGATAGTCGAGGCAATGATCAGCGTTCATTATTCCGGTCACGTGTAGTAGGCACGTCCATCACACAACCAACAGGACGACGACGGCGGGTTTGCGGATGGATTCTTCGTCAGAAGAACTCGCATCCGTGTCCGCACATGCGTGGAAAATCTGTCAATGGCTCTCTGTACGATCAATTCCTCTCGCACTCTCGTACTATAGTCATTCTCTTGGTATTCGAAGCTCCGTAACTTTAATCACGATCGACGATCATCGATAAATCATTCGGACGCGTTTATTGAACAACGAAAATTAAAGTAAAGTAATAAAAGAAGAAGAAGAAGAAGATAAGAAAGGGGGAGAAGAAGAGGAAAAGAACGAGAAAAGAAACGAAATAAAAATAAAAAGGAAAGAAAGTCGATACGTAAAGAAAAAGAATAAAAGTAAATAAATAAACAAAAGGAAAATAATAGAAAAGAAAAAAGTCGATCCGTGTTATCTGATATTGTTATCGTTTTTGTGATGTTGGTTGATCGATCGAAAATCTTGACCTCGTCTTACTTTCAAATCAAATACTGAACTCGTATTTATTCGAGGATCGATAGCTTCATAGTTTTATTTTCTATCATTGCAATCATAAACAAAAAATACTTACTTCCAACTTGTGGGGGGGGGGAGAGAGCGAGGGATTAACTAGCTAGACTGATCGATCATATTTGATTGAACGAACAAAATTATTAGTACGAAGATATTTGCGAGACAATTAATAGATGAACTGAATCGTTTCTTCGATTAACCCTCTAATAATGAATGTTATGCTAGTTTCGAGTTAACACTTGAAATTAATTTTATGTTTTTATTTTCTGAATCTTTGATTCTTTTTCTTTTGTTCGTTTTTTTTTTTATATCACGTTTAATATAATCCCGAACTATAACTGCTATACTTTATACTCGTAATAAAAAATTCAAAGTTTCACGCTACGTAATTTCAATTTTTTTCTCTCTTTTTTTTTCTTTTTCGTATACATACTTTTATCAATTAGTTTCTTCTTTTTACCAAATTCTTTTTCGATGATAACCTTCTTGTTTATATTGACCGATATAGAAAGATAGTAATTCCAACGATTCACTCTTGTTTGTTATCATCATTCCCGTAGTACTAAATCTCGTCTAGTCTGGTCGAAGTAGCCATCTTGAATTTTACTTATACATATGTACGTACGTATGTATTCGCGCTTTTCAGAGACGCGAATGCGTGGGCCGAGTTAACGGTAAAGTCTACCGGGAAAGAGATGATGGCGAGGGGAGGAAAGGGCCAGGAAAAGGAGGTAAAAGTACCGTGATCCAAGTTCGATCTAATCATAGTCACGTATCATTGGACGCACCAAACTGAAAGACAAAGGCTTTCTAACTGTAATAGAAAAGAACATTTTTCTTATATATCATATTACATTAGATCTAAATATTTTTTGTTTATCACTGGACACTCATATACGTTAGAAAAGAAAAATCAAAATATTTTTTCAAATATAAATATGAAAATGATTTTTATACCGTACTCTTTATCCAAATATCATTTTTCAATCGCTTAAAATACAATACAATTAAAGAGGAAAAAACAATAGTAATACCAAAAATTATACTATTCCATTTTCAATCGTTATTAGTATCATCGTTTAACACATCGAGAATATTAAATTAAATTTCATCTCTGTTTCGTTTAAATAACCTTTGGGACTATCATATTCGAGGTTACGCTGAAATACGATAGCATCCGAAAAAAAAAAAATTGATGGTACAACAGCTTTGATAACGTTCGTTAAAAATGCTTTTACGGACTTTTCGAACGATTTTGTCAACGAAAGGAACTTTGAATTTGAAATTTAATCGGCATACGGGCCTCTTATAAATTATTCAATACTACGATAAATCCCCAATTACTCGTGAACATCACGAATCATCCTTGACATCGTCTCATCCATAATTTCTCTCTCTCTCTCTCTCTCTCTGTTCTGAGAGAATAAAATTAACGAAATTTGAAGGAGCTAAAAAATTTAAAAAGTTTATAAAGCTGAAAAGGTTTAAAAATTTAAAAAGTTTAAAAAGTTTAAAAATAAGAACAACACGGCACCCGTAGTGAATACTTTACGATTAATGAAAAGTACGAAGAAGAGCTTTTTATTCCTTTTTCTTTTTCTTTTTTATTCCTCTTTATTCTATTTTATTTTATTTCTTTTTTCTTTTCTTTTTGATCAAACGATTCCCTCGAAAAAAATAAATGACTTTTGGTACTTTTGAACAAACCCTTTAAAATGAATCAAAACGAAGCTGTTCTGTGTAATACGGGAGACCATTAAAAGCCTCGTTTTGACTCGACCCTTTTCGTGCTTCTACTTCTGCTGCTGTTGCTCGTGTAGAGTAGAATAAAGAAGAAGAAGAAGAAGAAGCAGAAGATGAAGAAGAAATAGTAGAAGTAAAAGAAGAAGAAGCAAAAGCAGAAGTAGAAGAACACGAATGCGAAGAAGAGAGAGATAGGTGGGTAAGGGAGAGAGAGGACAAGGATAGGTTTGAAGCTTTTTCATGCGTGGAAGAACGCAGCAACGAGATTTGCGTGGCCAAGGGCCATAAAGCCCTTCTGCATAAGCTTCTTGTAAAGAGAATTCCCGTCGAATGTTCGTGAATGTCTACTATACTATGCGGGAAAGTCTACGAGTGTATTCACGTGAGAAGCACGAACGATAGTAGCATATACACATACAGATATACATACATATACATAAATATATATATATATATATATATATATTTATCTACTACTATCATATGTATATATATGTATGTATATATACAGTAGTAGTGTAGTGTCGATGGTGGTAGTGAAGCGGCGAACCCATTAGCGTGGATCATAAAGGTCCTCAACCTAGTGAGTCACTGCGGGTTAATAATTACTACCGAGGACCGTACTTGCTTCTCTTTACTCTCCACTCTTCTCTTCTCTTCTCTTTTCTTCTTGCACTCGGTCTCTTTCTTCTTCTTTACCTCGTCCAATGTTCGCGAATGCATTCAAAGTACCATATGACTCTCTTTTCTCCTCTCTATGTTAATAATCACTCGGTATAATCAAAGAAATATATTCAAAGGAAGGAAACTAATTAATTATATGTGTTTTTTGCGATCGTGCCAGCAAGATCGTTCCGTTATTTTTTTTTTCTTTTCTTCTTTTTTTTTTTTGTTTAATACAGATAATTTTGTCAGTGATTGATTTAAAATCGTGATTGGATTTCTACGATTTCTATTATGGTGCTTTATTTGTTTTTTCCTTTTTCCTTCTTTTTTTTCTTTTTTTAGTTATACTAAAAATTTTATTCGATAATACTGTATATATATATATATATATATATATATATATATATATATATATATATATATATAACGAACGCTGATGTCGATTAATTTGATTATAGTTTTGTTCTTTTTCGATTTTTCACGAACGAAATGGGAAACGATCGTAAATGGAAAATTTGACGAAAAAAAGAAAAGATAAAAAGAAAGAAGCGAGCCTTAAAAATGCCCGTTCTGCGATATACGATACTTAATAATTTATCTGATAAAGTCTTGACAATAAAAAGCTTCAAAAGAGATCTCGAAATGTTGGATTACCATAAATATGCATACATACGCTCTTTCAAAATACAATATTTGAAATAGCTGCAGTAATTAGTAGAATGCTAATAATAATAGCAATAATAATAATAAATCAAATGATGTGTGGCCTGATAGGATGACCTCATCGCATGGTTACACACATACTAACACCACAAGCAAGATCAAAAGACAATAATAATAATAATAATAATTTTTATTATTATTATAATGATGATCATATTAATGATAATAATACGTATTATTATAATAATTATAAAATGAATATATATATATATATATATATATATATATATATATATATATGAAGGTGGTGATAATTTAACGTAATAATATTAATAATAATTTTGATAAAGATTATTTAATTGAAAATTTCGATGAATGATTTTAGTAAGTTACGCCATTGCTAGGAATGCATAAGGCACGCGGTATTCCACATTGCTTTGAAGAACAAGATTCAAAGAACGAGCCAGACCAGTATTAGGATAGTTCTCTTTCTGAAATGACGCGCCAGGTGCGCGTCATGCACGCGAAAACGCAGAAACTGTCTTTCGGGGACTCTGCTCTCTCTCTCTCTTTCTCTGTCTCTGTGTGTTCGATGAATTATATTTATAGTCGGTATACAGTTCTCTTTCTTTTTCTCTCTCTAACTCTCTTACTCTTTCTATCTATCTTTCTCCGTCCCTCGTTATAACTCAGCGAGAAAATCGTCAGCGAGATCAGAGCAGAACAGAACAGAGCAAAGCAACTGGTTGGCGACCTTAAAAACTTTCTGTCGTAACGTCTAATAATAATACCTAATATATTTTACGCGATAACTCTAACAGATGATAAATTCCAATCTTACCATACCTCGGATATAATATTATAATCTGTATCATATATATATATATTTTTTTTTCTTTTTATTAATAATTAATTCTAAGTATTTTCTTAAGTAAATTAAGATATTAGTATTTTCGATTATATCTATATATATATATATATATTTTTTTTTTGTTTAATCGACAATCTTTTTATACAATATAAACATCTATGAAAGTGTTATGGCAATGATAGCCTTTAAAAATTATCATTACGGTTTGTCCAATCGATTGTAATGTTTCCAATATATTCGGTTTTGCGTGCGATCGAGGAAATAACAAATACTACTATCTCTAAGAATACGAGAGCAAAAGATAGACATAGAATAAAAGAGAGAGAGAGAGAGAGAAATATAGCAGCTCCGCTTTAAAATTTATCGAGCGCTACTATCCGCAGCTGTAAAGCGTCTAGCTCCGATCTCCAGATACGATCGTTTGTTAGCTTTGCCTCTCTCTCTCTTTCTCTCTTTCACGAAGAGTTTAAAGTAGGGAGAAATGTAGAAAAGAGAGAGAAGGAGAGAGAGAGAGAGAGAAAGAGACAGGAAACAGGAAAAGGGAGCCGAAGGGTTGGAAAGATGTGTATGTATATGTGTTTTTGTGTATGTGCGGATTCTCTACGCCATTGGGATGAGGAAGTTTGTTGCGAACTTTATGCGATTTTCGAGCAAGTCTGAAGAGAGAGATGGAATCGTGGTTGGCCGGTTTTATGGACCGTTTCGCTTTACTTTCGTCATAAAAATTCCTCGCACCCGTAGTTTCACCGCAAACTATTCCTCGAGCTGGATAAAAGGAGAAATAGAATGAGATAGATAAAGATAGAGAGAGATAGAGAGAGAAGAAAAGCAGAACGAACGAACGAGTTTGTGTAATATCAACGATACGTTCTTTAAACTCCTATCCTCGCATATTAAAACTCTTTCAATTTTTTTTATCGATAACCCATGCTCGAAGTCTTTTATATCGTATTATCGTTGCAAAAACTGGGGGACGAGTGAAACGAGTAAAAATAAATCCGTCCTTATCGGTGAAGAATAATTTCGCCGTACCGCATTAATTTTGTTAACAAGGTCAACAAGAGGGAATATAGGATAAAATCATGGAGAAAACATCATTTAGTTGTCTACCTGCATATTTTACACGTGTGTACATTATCTGTCACTGTGTAAAATGACTTTTTCGCAAAGTCGACAGGTGTTTCGTACTTCGTTCGTCGTTCGACTCAACACAGAGAGAGAGAGAGAGAGAGAGAGAGAGAGAGAGAGGGAGAGAGAAGGAAAATGAGAACGCAAAAAAAAAGAAAAAGAAGAAAGTGAAATAAAGTGGTATTACCTCGTACAAATGAAGTTACATTTTGACAACCGTACGGTTCGGTTAGCGTTCTCACGTGTGTCGGGTTAACTCGGCTTCATTCGGTTGGACTCGTTGGTAAAGTAAATATGGCGGCTTATCGCCCTTTAATACCTCGAGGTCGCCTTTAAACACTCGACGATCCGATCCATTAATAGTGCCAGCTTAGGAGACGTCACAACGAGATGAAACAAGTTGAATTGGGTGAAAATCCATAAGAAGTTTGTTCTTTTATTTTTCTTTCTAAAGGGAAACAAAAAGATGAGAAAAAGTAAGAAAAATAAAAAGATTAAGATTTTTCGTATACTTTCGTATATTAATACGATCGAAAACGTTAATAAATTCTCAAATGTTTCCAGTGATATTTTATATGTTTAATCCCTTTATTCGTCGATGTAGCGCAAAAATTGAATGGAAGAGAATGAAGATGAAGATGAAGAAGATGACGTAGTATGACGAGATGGTGACGACAAAAACGCTAAACTAAAAGACACCGGATACAACGAATATTTCAATTTCCTTTCAGAACGACTACACTGAATAAGAACAATAATCGCAGTTTCGCTAAAATTGTCGTAATAATTTCTTCGTTACACACACGCGATTTCCTCAAACGAGATTACACCATTTATTTATTTATAATTCTTTTGTATCGCAATAATAGTTTGCAATATTTAAATCGGACCTAACTTTTTGTTGCTCAATCAATAATGAAATATTAATGTAATATGAAAAATATGCAAAACGATTAAAATCGTTAAAAAATATAGATATAAAATTGAAATCAAAACTTCATTTTAAAGTAACGTTTTAATAAAAATTTTTTTATAACGATTTAGTTAAAATTATATTGAAAGTAATTAGCAATACAAATCTATAGTTATGTATTAATAATAATTGATCCGATCGAGTATCAGCCAACGTAAAATAAACGATTTGACAAAATAAACGATCAAAAAAATTTCCTATTAGGAATAATTTCAATTCGTAAAAGTGTGTGAATGCCAACTAGAAATAACTAGAATTAAATTATAGTGGAACGAGGAAACGTGCTTAACGTTGTTCAAAGGTGTGCAGTTTTACCTGCTGCGGAGATAGTTATGCAGCTTTTAATCGCTTTATAGGATGCAAGATAGAAGAGAGTTGGTAAGAGAGAGACAAAGAGAGAAAATATATACATATATACATATATATATATCCATGCTGAAAAGAGAGAGATACTTGTGTGCACGTAAAGGAGAGGCGTCTGGTGTTAAACGCAACGACAGAAACTGGAACAACCAGTTATTCGACTCGCATGTGGAGAACCGCCTCCATTCCTCTCTCTCTCTCTCTCTCTCTTGTGGACTTTCATCTCTCTTTGTCTTTGTCTCGCGCGAAGAAGTCTTCGCGACGAGAAGTCGCGTAGGTATTCCGGCTTCGTAAACACGAACGAAACGAAACGAAACGAAACGAATGTGAACGAGAATGTGAACGAGCAGAGTTAAGCGAGTGAACCAACGTTAGCCAGGAAACGGTTTTACCTCTGACAAATTTTTCTAAAATTTCTTTTGCATCCGTTGACTCGTGATTAACATCGAACCCTTTTCTTTTTCGTTTTTCTTGAAATTAGAACGGAGATTATAAGATAAGAAGTTATAACAGAATAGATAGATAAATGGAGAGAGAGAAAGAGAGATGCGATTAGTCTTTGGCACTACGAGATTACTGTGATATAGTAGACAATTATGAATAACCAATCGACGTAGTCTATGAACTTACATATGTGTCACCAAATGGTATTTACAGTCTGATCGAAGATATTAGAAGCAGCTTATCAAATGATTCAATGAAGTATTCACGATGGAGGATCGACATTTTCGTTGCTCGGTTTGCTTATAGTTTTATCGAAAGATTAAAGTATTTAAAAGCGTAGACAATTGAATGAAAATTGGAAATATGATGGGTTTTTAAAATCGTCATAGTCGTCATAGTCGTAGTCGTTGTTGTTATTGTTGTCGTCAGCCGGACATTTACGAGAGAAGAAGATCCTCTTCGACGTCGAGTCACGCTTCGTCACCTGGAGCGCTTATAGAGGAGTGGAAGCACGCCCTTGGAATCCAGAATTTCTTCGCACAAGTCTCTTTCTCTCACGTATACAAAGAAAGGAGTAAGAGTAGAAGGAGTAAGAGGCGGGGCAGGACGGGGGAGGGGTTCTTAGAGGAGGAGAACCGGAGGGTGCGGAAGGGTGTCGCCAGTGTGTGGAGTACGCAGAGTCCCTAGCACGATGCCTCGCACGTTCCTGTGAAATGCCTGAGCGAGAAGGTGTCGCACATGGAATACCAAATATCATCGTCTTCGATCTTCTATCTTATTCTTTTATATGTGTGTGTGTGTATATATATATATATACGCAAAAAAAGAGAGAGAGAGAGAGAGAGAGAGGCATACCTCCCAAATCCATCGGTGAATCTCATTAATTCCTAAGTCACGACGGCTAATATTAATATTAGAAAAGCCGCACTGACTCGCGGAAGTTGCTAAGAGGGCCAACCATAACCCCTCCCTTCCCCTTCTCTTTCTATCTAACGTAACCCTTTCTTCGTGACATCGTTTATAGCAGAAATGAGAGGATACGTCTAAGAGAGAACAAGAGAGATAGAGAGAGAAGAGATTGCGCTAAATTACAGAGCACGCTACGGATTCAGTAATTGGAGTAAGACCTAGCCCCTAACCGATCTTATCTTCACGAGGTAAATTAATCTTGAAACGTAACACTCCTACTTCGCGAGAGGCCTCGTCGACCAATTATAACGGTGAATTATCACGACCACTGGATCTTCGGCTTTTCTTCTTCGTCTCTGATCGAGACTGAACATCTTTTTTCTTTCCTTTTTCTTTTTTTCACTTGTTAATTCTCTTTCCTCTTTCTTTTTCTTTTCTTTTTTTTTTTTATGTTTTGTTCGCTCCCTCTGATTTTTCTTCTTCTTTTTTTGTTTTCCTTTTTTTTCCATCAGAGATTGAAATCATCGTCGATAGTAATAAAACCAGAAACAGATACGTAATAAGAACATTGGAAAATCTTTTAGAAATGATATATGTCGTCGTACGGCGTTGGTTCGTAATCGATGACGTTTATGTGTGCGTGTATGCGTAGATATGTATAATTAACAAGTTAGATAGGATCGTATAGTATATTAATAGGGAAATGTAGTTTTATTTTAAAAGAAAGAGAAAAAAAGAAGGATACGACTATGTATGACGAGATCAAATCTCGAATAATATTCGTCATCGTTGTCATGTTCAACAAATGTTTTTCAACGATACCATCTATTAGATCGATAAAAAATTAATTAAGGTTATCAATTTTTTCTGCTTCGATTGAGAATAAATTTTATTGATCGAAATCACGATCTAAATATTTTTGAGTCAAGGAAAAATAAGTTAGTTGATACGCAATAGCATAAAATTTTTCTTTATTCGGATCTCTGCTTGAATTCCGAAAAAATCTTTCCATGTATTTTCAGTCAGACAATTGATTTCTCTCTTTTTTTTTTCTTTTTTTTTTCTTTTTTTTTTTTTTAAGATCTTTCCTCGGAAAAAAGAGCACGCTAAGGATTCATTAATTGGATTTATTTAAGGAGAAAATAGATGAAAGAAATGAAAAATAGAATAAGAAGATGAAAAAAATACGTATATGACTATGTATGACGAGATTAAATCATCAATAACTTTGATAATAGAACAAAGCTAACGCCGAATATAATACATAATAAATAAATCTTAATAAAACGAGCATGACAAAAGAAAAGACAGCTCTAACAAATAAATCGTAATAAAAATGAAACAAGTACATTTTTGTTACGAATTAAATTTGATTTAAAAAGTCACATTTTTGTCATCCCTTTTGTCAGAATTGTATAACAAAATTTTTAATGGTCGCTTTACAAAAAAAAAAAAAAAATAAAAATAAAAAATAAAAATAGAGAGAGAGAGAGAGAGAGAGAGAGAGAGAGAGAGAGAGAGATTGACGTAACGAAAATCACATTAGATTTAACGCGTATGTCGCCTATAGTAAACTAATGGCAATGTCGAGAATCGTGATGAGAAATTCAAGGGAATGTTCGTTATGCATAATGCACTATTGGTAGCACGCACCCGACCCGTGTAATACCGAACGAGCTTGTTCTCGAGTTTGCAAGATGGTGGTGATGGTAATAGCGAAGGGACGCGGATAGGGGAATAAGGGCTGGAGAGGGGAGAAAGAGGGGAGGATTGAGAGATGAGGGAGAGACCGGACATTTATCTCCGTTAGGAAGTTCATCGAATATGTTCGTCCATCGTTCATGTGTGCTTTGCGCACTCACGTCGACGTCCTTACGACCAACCAATATTGTCGCTTAAAGCACGATATCTCCGAGCGGATAACAGAGGATAAAATCAATTTCTTTTCTTTTTTCTTTTTTATTTCAACAAACTGTATAATAAAGAAAGAAAAAAATGTTGAACGAACTATATATGGTAATATAATATGTAAACGATGATAAAATTAATTTGTTTTTATATTTTTTATTTTTTCATTTTATTTTTTATTAAAATAAAAAAAAAAAAACTGTTTAATGTACGAACGTTGGTAGAATCAATTTTTTTGTTTTACTTCCATTTTTTCATTTTAACGAACTGTATAATGTATAAACAATAAAAACGTATCGCTTAATCCATATAATAAATGATTTTTTTGTTCGTTAAATAAATAAACAGAGACATTCGTCGAACTGGATGAATTATCATGTTACGAAATCAAAAATAGAAAGTGCGTTACTCTCTTTGATTCGAACAAACCAGACACAACTCATAGTCGTCGTAGTAATCTCTCTCTTTCTCTCTCAGTTTCTCTATTTCTATTTCTAACTCTATCTCCCTCTCTTTTTTTCTCTTAATACATGATTCACCGTGTTTACGTCGAGGGAAGAGAAGCAGGTAATAACGAAAGTCGAAGTTTGACCTGCCCCCGAGGCATTCTTTTGCGAAAGAGAAAGATAGAAAGAGATAGAAAAAGAGAGAGAGAGAGAGAGAGAGAGAGAGATAGAGAAGTCCCATTATACACGAGAGACCTCTTTTCAATTCTTAGAGAGTTAGCCTTCGAACGAAAGGGAGAAAACAAGGACTCGAATTCAGCAGCTTAGGCGTCGTAATCTCGGCTATTGTGCCATTCCGAAGCTTCGTCACGCGTATAATGAGAATTGGTTCTACCAGTACAATCACGATCTCACTACTATCGATGTTTGTTGTGTGCGTTTATGTACGATGAGATTGAGAGAGTCTCTAACTTTGTAATCTCGATCAGTTGATTAAACACAGGAAAATCACTCGAACGGATACGTCAATGTACGTATGTACTTTCGTATTTTCTCTCTCTCCCTCTGTCTGTTTAGATATACTTTGATTAGATAACGTTATCATATTTTTTTTTTTCTCTTTTTATTTTTCTTTTTCTTTTTTTTCCTTTTGGCAAATGCTTTTAATGATTATACTGTTTGGTGATACGAAACGTTCTTAATAAATATAATTACCCGTTATATCTAATTATATCTGTGTCGAACTCTTTCGTACTAATTCGATATCCACCGATCTTTCATGTCTCTAAAACACATCCAATTTTTTTTTTTTTTTTTTTTTAACCTTTTCGCGATGGAACGTGTCAAGGTTATCATCGTCAGATTAACGATTCAACGTAATAAGACGAAATTGTTATAATTATTACATTTATTTTATCGGTACGTTAATACTAGGAAAAATAATACTTTACTATTATTCTAATATATGACACGTTGTACAATTTTTGAAGGAATGAAGAAAAAAAGAAAAAATAGAAGAACGAAAAAAAAAAAAAAGAAGAAGATATATCTTTACGGAAAATTAAATCTCTTACGTAATAATCCCACGTTGTCTTATCAACGCAACGATAACACAACGAAAGTCAGATTCTTTTTTCTTTTCCTTCTTTCTTCTTTTTTTTTTTTTTTTTATTTTTTCTTTTTTTCTTTTCTTTTTTTATTTCGATAAGATACACGCTCTCGATGAAGAGTACCGCTTATCGAACGTTCTCACCTCTCTTCCGCATTTCTCACCAACCAACGAGATAATAAATAAGGATAAGTGAATAAAGAAAGAAAGAAAAAAGAAAACTATAGTATCACGGACAATGAAAAAGAAGAAAAAAGAAAGAAATTCATATATATATATATATTATATATATATATATATTATATATATATATCGAGGCATCCTCCCCCGCGTTTCCCGGAAGTCCTCGTGTCACGTTCCCGACAGTCAGACACGCCGCCGACGTTATCACGGACTACCACCACCCGATACGATAAAGGAACACGCGAGAAGGATAGAAACGGAAAAGGGAGACGCGTCGGGTATTTACGAAGTAGTCTGCAACAAAATGCGACGCTCGGTGATAAGAATTTCCGAGTGGTGTTGATATTCATATTCAATATACATTACGAATAACAGGTTGATTGCAAATTTATTGGGCCGATCGAATGTCTCGTTTGTTAGGGACAATAGAAAAAAGAAATACCTATTATAATGATAATGATAATAATAATAATCATATAATTCACCCTTAAAACTATTAAACGATTTAAATGTACAAATCTTTACGTCTGATTGATAATTATGAAGCTCAATGAAAAGTTAAAGAAAAATAAAAAATAAGAAAAAATAAAGAGAAGAAAATGGAAAAAGAGAGGAAACAGGGGAAAAACAGGAAAAAAAAAATAGAAATACCAACTTCCCTGGCTCTCCTTAATAAGAACATGAACAAGAACAAGAAAAAAAGAATAAAAGAAGAAGAAAAAGAAGAAGTAGAAGAAGAAGAAGAAGAAGAAGAAGAAGGAAGTTCTCAGGCAGGATCAAATAACGTTGGACGAGAGTGAAGATCTTTCTGTAGAAAAAGAGAGAAAGAGACGGAGGTCAGGAACGGTGTTGTCCCCGCTTTCATCCATGCTCTGCGGTCTGGGTCTTACTGCTCTTACATACATACATATATATATATATATTTCTCTCTCTCTCTCTCTCTCTCTCTCTCTCTCTATCTCTATCTACCTATCTATCTATCTCTCTCTCTGACGAACACGCGAGCGAGGAGCATACACGTCGTAGTTATGCGTTACACATGCGCGAACGGACAGGACACATGGCATAATACATAATATCCAAACGTAGGTAGGCGCTACATGTCCGAGTAAATGGGACCTCGAACCTGTCGAACCGGTTTCCTCCTCTTTCATCTCCTCCTCCTCCTCTTTTACTTCTGCACCACCTTCTTCTTCCTCTTCTTCTTCTTCTACTGTCGATGTTGGTGAGCCGGTCGGCCGACCAGTGGTTTCTACCTCTTTCTATATTCCTCTCTCTTTCTTTCTTTTTCTCTCTCATTGGTCGTTTCTTTACCGCTTCGACGACGGTCGACCATCGCCATCGGCATCGGCATCGACCATCACCCTCTTCTTCTCTGCCCACGGCTGTTACTCCAAAGAACTCTCAGCGAGCTGACTCCAAGATTCACAGGATATATTCCTACCTTTATTCAGGGACGCACCCTTTGATTCTTGATATTTACAATCTTTTCTTCGATCATTCTTGCCAATGTTTTATCGTCAATGTTTAAATTCGTTGATTGATATAAAATTAGAATTATCGATAATTATTTCAATATCTATGTAACGTATAATCTTCTATATATCAATAATAAGATAAGATAAATGAGATATATATATATATATATATATGTGTGTTATGAGATATTTAAGAAGAGATATATGTAGATTATAACGTTAGGATTTCCTACATTTATTACACTATATTAAAGCGTAAATCTCGTATCAATAAGATACATGAGATTAGATAAATAATATAAATTTCGAAAAGATATTTAACAAGAGAAATATTTTTGATAAATAACATTGTAATTATCGACAATTATTCCAATATATTATAATATACTTGGTTGTGTGGCTAAAAGAAAAGAAAGAAAAAAAAAAAAAACGAAAGAAGAAATGGAAGGAAAAAAAACAGAAAGAGGAATTTTTTTCAATTAATCATAATTCACATATCTACGGATATATCTAATAGAAAAAGTCGAAATGTGTTTTGAGAGAACATGTTGTAGCATTTGAAAGTAGACATTTTACATAAAAATGGTCGAAACCGATCGATCATTTTAACTACTTGATAAAGCTAGTGTTAAATTAGTTATATCTCTTGAATTTTTGTTTATTACATTATATCGTCATAATTCGCAACATAAAATAAATTTAATAGACAGAGAGAGAGAGAGAGAGAGAGAGAGACAAACCATCGTAAAGTAGAAATATCAAAAGTTATAACAAACAGGTACTCCACAATAATTAATTACAATTTCTCGAATAAAGACGTTCAAACATGAACTTGTCTCAACATTTACATTTAACCAAGGTATTGTAAATGTAAATTCGTCGTTATCGTCGTTCGTACTGCTACATTATTTCCATAAAATGAATTCAAAGGAGAGAGAAATAGAGATAAACAGAGAGAGAGAGAGAGAGAGAGTGAGAGAGAGAGAGAAGGACAAAATATCAAAGTACAAATATCAAAAGTTATATCCATAATTCAACTCAATAATTAATTACAATTTCACGAGTTAAAGATGTTCAAGCAGACGTTCAACTTGCTTAAACGAATCAGCATGCCTGGTTCGATCGAGAAAGTATTTTAGGTTGTTCACAAAGGTTCGACTAATTTCGATTACACCCTATAATCTCATCTGCAGTACGCGTTGACTGACCGAGGCTAAACTTTCCTGTTACGTCTCTACTATCTCTATTCATCTCTCTCTCTCTCTCTCTCTCTTACTCTCTATCTCTCTATCTTTCTCTTTCTAACTTCGGACGTCGATTCATCCGCCCCTGGAGGTTCTCCAGTACATTTCTTGTCCCGTACAGTCTGCCTGCGGGAACACAGAGACCCCCTTTTCCGCTTATACATAAGACCGTCTGTTGAATGTGTGAATATATAAGCTCACAGACACATACATATAATATATATATATATATATATATATATATATATATATATATATATATACATATACGGAAATGTACTACGGAAGATGGGACAAAGCACACGAAACTCGGAGGATCGTTTCCGTGTGTTCGTACGATTCGACGTTTCCTCTCCTTTGTACAGCAAGTCTCCTTATTTGGTCCTCCAATCCCTCTTCCTATCCCCTTTCTCTCCTCTTTCTTTTCGTGGTCAACCCTTTTCGTACTTTACAACTTTTCTCTCTCTCTCTCTCTCCCTCTTTTTATGTACGTTGTGTTTTATATATATCGCTCTCGTTTTCTATACCACAGCATTGTTTCTCTCTCTCTTTTTTACTTTCTTTTTTAAACGCTCGTTTCTCGTTTTGCCGCGCGTATATCCCCGCGGACACGAGTTACTCTTAAAATGTTAGTGAGCAAGCAGCTACCGGGGTTGTAAATGAAAAAGAAAGGAAAAAGAGAGAGAAAGAAATGGGATCAATGAACGTGGTACTTGAAAGAAAACCGAAACTTTTTCTCTTTTTTCCCTTTTTATTCTGAAACGTTTATTTCTATTTTTATCTCTTTCTTTCTCTCTTTTTTTGTCTCGTTATTTCATTTAAAAATGTTCAATTTTCATTTTTAAATTATACTATTATCATATTTATAATATGAGGGATATGTGAGTTATTAATCTAATTAAATCAAGACTTATTAATCTGTATTAAAAAACAAAAAGAGAGTATAAATTATATTAAAAAATAAAGAATCTATTGACATGAAGTAACAAATTAATTTTGTGCCAATAAAATTAAATAAAACGTAGAAAAAAATAAAGATGCATGATATAATTCAAAATGAATCGTCATATATATATATATGTTTTTTCTTACGCTTTATTTTATTTTATTACGCAAAATTATAAAGAATGGAACTAATTTTATTCAAGTAATTTTATATAGACGTAATAAATCTTATCTGCCCGTCTGTTTGTCTGTCTTTCTCTTTATCTCTCTCTCTCTCTCTCTCTCTCTCTCTCTCTCTCTCTTTCTAATTTATTTTCCAGCATTAATTATAGAAACACTATGTTAATCGAACAAAACTTTCCAAATTAATTTAAAGTTATTTGCTAACGATAATTATACACAAATCTTATCTTTTATTACTTACTCGAGTATCATTTACTCAAAATATATTTTTATCGAAGGAATAACGACGAATCGAAGGCAAAAGGAAAAAAGAAAAAGAAAGAACAAAAGATAAAATTATCAAGTCTAATTCGAGTTATCGTAAATAGCTTTATCGGGCGTATCTCCGAAGTTGAATTCATTAGGAGGATTAGCTTAAAAAAAATCACATATCGACATAAAAATTCCGATAGTGAAGAGATCAACGATGAATCATTATTGTTGAAGAGGATACAACAAGTATAGAAGGTCATAAATATTGTTTTGTAAAAGATAGATAGATAGATAAATAGATAGATAGATAGATAGAAAGTAATAGTAGTAATATAGGCAATGTTCATTTCGTTATCGAATCTCTCTTTCTCTTTCCCTCTTCCATGAACGATTACGTAGAAATAATTAGTTCGTTGGTTTCTTTACCATGCACATCATGGTGTTCACCCTTCGTTGAATTTTCTTCTTCACTTCAGCATCGTTGAGAGATGAACGATGCTTTCTCTCTCTTGACCTTGAACGATACTCCAGAAGAAAGTATCATCCAACGCGACAATGCTAAATTGGAACTTTATTGGCTCTTAATGATACATCATTCCACTCTTCTATTTTCATTTCTTCGTTTCACTGCGATCATTTCTTCGATCTCGATGGATCGTAGCTTCATGCTTACGATATACTTACATAATATCTCAATTCGAATTATTTTGATTCGATCTTTTGTAAAACGAGAAATTATTGACGTTCTTTGAAATCTCGATAGTAATTTTTAAATAAAAAACTTCAACGTATCTTTTTTATTACTTATTAATAAGTTAAAGCGATTAAGTGTTTCGAAAAAAAAAAAAAATTTCTTTTTGCTTCGGAGATGTATTTATGTGTTACCTGTTGATGTAGCATTTTTTTTTGTTCTTTTTCTTTCTTTTTTTTTTTTTTCTTCTTTAGTACTTAAAGCACTGACATACTTAAGTGTTTATATCTACATATACGTTTAAGTAATTTATTAACCTCACTCGAAGGCTTCGTTGGCATAATAGATGTCTATAATATTTTAATAATTCGAGAACATATTATACTGAAGCACGATATTTACGACAGATTTATGCATGTATAATTAAATACAATGTAACAAAGTTGATTTTTATAATCCGGTTTATCTTGTTTTCGAGTTGTGTTAAAGTCAACAAATTTGTTTAATAATTGACGCATATACATATATATATATATATATTTTTTTTATGTACTCTTATTATGTACATGCATCTACGTATAAATAATTTAATAGTTTATCTCGAAAGCATAGTAAACATCTGTAATATTTTAATAATACAAGAACATTACTATATCAAGGAACTCGATCGATATTATATATATATGTATAATAATTATAGTATAAGTAAAGTGACTTTTATTTTACTTTTTGAATTGGATTAAGATTGATGATGTTTTTTTTTTTTATTATGATTTTTTTTCTTTTCGTAATACTTCCAATACATTTGTTATTCATCCGTATAAATAATTTACTAGCTTTTATCGAGAAAGATTCGTTAGCATAAACATCTGTTTTTTTCTCTCCATCTAATGTATCAAGCTCATTGGACAGCTAATAATGATCTCGAATTAAATATATTCAAAGAACAAGCAAGGTACTTTTTCTATAACACCGATTCCGGAATTAATTAGACATGACCGACCAGGTCAAGCGACCCTTGTCAACCTTTTGCGGAGACGTTCATTCTCTCCTTTGTATTTATTTATTTATTTGTTTCTTTTCTCTTTTTTTTTTCTCTCCTTACTCCTCGTTCTCATTTTTCTCTTTTTTAAACAGGCAAGGAGCTTGCCTTGGCCTTTTACCGATTACGTTTTTACGATTGTTGTTCAACTTCGTCGTCATTCTGAATCACACTTTGGAGAACTCACACGCATAAACGTATGAATATAAACTTATGTCTTACTCTCTTTCTCTATATATATATATATATATACATATGTATATATGTGTATGTATGTGTAAGTACATACATACATGTACGAAATATAGAGCAGTGAATTCCTACATTTGCCTTTCAACGATACTAACCAGTTTTCCATTTCGTTCGAATCGATGAGTCACTCAATTCTTCCTCGTCTCTCTCTCTCTCTCTCTCTGTCTATATATATATATATATATATATCCTCTTTCTCTCTAGCGTAAAGGACTCGTTAAAAGTTATATTTACCAGATATGGTAACTTATGATTTCGCTATCCCAAGGCATACTACTTCAAAGCCACATACCTATCCTCGTTGAGAAGGATAGACGTTGTTCTTGTGTTGTTGTTGTTATGATAGTAATAATAGTAGTAGTAGTAGCAACGTTCATCGTGCGGAGAGTTAGTCGTTACGGTAGAACGACCAAGACGAGTTTCTATTCTTCTGATGGCTTTAAGGAAGAATAAGAATAAGAATAAGAATAAGAATGAAAAGAAAAAAGAAATAGAATAAAAATATTGCCATAGACTTGCGTATTATCATTTATCTTCTTTTTTCTTTTTTTTCTTTTTTTTTATTTTTCTTTTTCTTTTTTTTTCGTTATTGCTTACTCTTATGGATCGTTTCTTTTACCGTTAATTCCTAATACAGCAACCACTTAATTAAATATGTTGCCTCGAAACTATTTTGAGAAATTTATAATATCGAAAATTATCGAAAATTTCGATTTAAACACCACGACAGGTGTGTTACCATATATAAATATACATAATACGTTACGCTATATATATATATATATATATATATTATTTCAAGGATATTTACTGTAGGAGAGGATAAAGAGGGTGGACTTAATGGGCTAAATAATTCGAGTAGATGCACTCGAGATAGAAGGTTCTACGGACAGCTCGAGGGACGGTAATATATCGTTTCTCTAGCAACGCGTTCGATTCGATCTCGATGAAGGGGAAGACACCTTGGTTACGAGTAGAACAAGCTTGATATCTCTCTCTCTCTTTCTCTCTCTCTCGTTTTCTCGTTTTCTTTCGTTCTCTTTCTCTCTTTCTCTTCTTGCGTGCCGAGCCATCTCAACGTGATTTATGGTAGAAACGGATGCCAGCCGACCCCCTTTTCAGAAAACCAACTCTGAAGGATTCTCTTTGGACTTTCAGTATTACACACATCCCACTCTACTCTACTCTACTCTTTACCCTTCTCGTTTCAACGACCATTCGTCGTTTCGCGTGGTCGATTCTCTTAATTAACCAGGCTGAGATAATCAGACTGATTTCGCATTCTACGAAACGATCCGATTATTTTCGTAGATGTTAATGCAAACCTTTTTCGCGTATATATATATATACATTGATTGATTGAATTTAATATATATATATATATATATAATATTAAATTCATATAAGTATATCTTATAATAGCAAATAGAATGTATACAATATTAATACATATTTAATATTAAATATACTTATCGCAGTATTATTATTGCAGTATTGTTTAATAAAAATTTACAATATAATATTTATCGATTTAAAATTTGATAAACGCACATGCAATTAAATGAACATATTTAATAGGTTATTTAATATTACCGTGCAAAACATTCCAAAAAAGGAAAAAAAAAATGTCATGTTTTATTTATTAAACGCCTTTTTTATTAAACGTTTGATTTTAATGAAGAATTATAAATTATTCTACATATCTATGAATTATACCAAGGTCGATAGAGTAATTTCTTTACCGAATCCTTTTATCCAATAGCATACAAGAATTATTACGTTCCTGTACCTCTTCTTCGACAACTTGGATGTTCACGATCCAAAGATATCGCGTTCGTGACGATAAAAACTAGCATTGAGTCATCGTAGCCAATCGTGCCGGAGGAAAGAAAAGAGGAGGGCGAATGAAAAAGAGAAAGAGCGAGAGCGAGAGAGAGAGAGAGAGAAGAAAAAAAGTAAGAAGAAAAAAAGTTGGTTGAGTAGGGTGGGATAGGATGAGAGGGTGGAGGAAGAAGGGGTTAGGGCAGACCACAGACAATAAAACCGTTGCTGATGTAGATGGTATTGCTGGTGTTGCTGGTGTTTGCTGGTTGTACCAGGCCAGCTTCTCTTCGAAGACTCCACGACTTGCGCAACATAGTTGCCGTTCTTTTTTCTTCGCCTTTTTTTCTCCTCCTCCTCTCTCTCTCTCTCTCTCTCTCTCTCTCTCTCTCTCTCTCTCTCTCGTTCTCCTCTTCTTCTATTTTATCTCCCTTTCTCATGCCTCGTTTTATAACGTGTAAACCCGTTTTAAAGAAGGCGGAACAGAGTCAACGACTACGACAACGACGAGTCCGATTCGATTGGGAACGATCGTAAAGAATGATTCGTCGACGATTCCATAGATCTCCTTGGGAATTCTCTTGAATCGATCGATTTTGCTTACTCGACGCGACGTGTTAAACTATCTTTTTCTATCCATTAAGTCGTTCCGCTCTTTCCTCCACCTATTTTCTACTTCACCCCTTAGCCTAGATTCTCGTCTAGATAATTGACCGATAAAAGCGTTCGTTTAATTTTTCCTCAATATCATAAAAAATCATATCAATACGAATTCGTGCGATATAAATCGATTTGGATATTAATCGAGTTTTTTAAGAGTCCTTGTAAATTTTTATTTCCTTTGTATCTTATCTAAAGGTATTTTTTTAAACGTAGACACTCGTTTGAATTACGATTGGTAAATACATTCGAGTTATTCGTCCAATCGAGTCGGTACAAATTTTGTAATTGATCATTATTAATTAGTACGTTGATAATATTGATAATTTAGTACGATATTTTAGTTTATGTTTTATCGAATCATCTTTTAGTCTAGATTCTCGTTTCGACGAGATAAATAATAAATTTATTTATATTGTTCGTTAAATCGATTCAATACGAATTTATAGTCGCTCGTTGCCATTTTAGTCTGCTAATAATTTTCATAATTTAGTACAATATTTCAGTTCATGTTTCATCGAATCATCGAGAGAGAAAGAGAGAGACATGTATACCTGCAGGTTACGTCAGGTTTTTTAGACCATTCCTTTATTCTTGGAAAGCAGGTAGCTAAATAAGACAAAGAAAGAGAGAGAGAGAGAGAGAGAGAGAGAGGGAGAGAGAGAGTGAAATGAAAGAGGGTGAAAATCCAAGTTCTTGGACAAGTACACAAGATCCTTCCGTGACGTGTAAGAGAAAGATGAGACGTCTCTGCAAGAGGTCTCCATCCCTTCGAAGAAAAAGAAAAACGATTCACGGGTGCCACGTGAATCCCCTTGGAATGCATCGAACCCGTCTTTCGTCCTGACCCTTCGGGGTTGTCGAAACACACCTACATAGCTTCCTTTGCTCTTTTATCATTCCTCTATTTCGCCCTCTCCCTCTCTCTCTCTCTATATATATATATATATCACTTTCTCTCTCGTTCTGTCTCTATCTGTCTCTCCGTGTTAGTATATAGTCCACGCGTGTGTGTGTATATATGCGTGCCTTCGTTTCGCACCCTCAACCTTCCTCTTCCATTGTGTACACAGCTTTGGTTCAGCTGACACAGCTGCTCCCTTCCTCCCGTCTCGGCTTCGTTCATAGAAAATTATACGATATCTCTGTCCTTTTCCATTCTCGGTAACATTATATTTTCCTTGTCGATCGAATTAAATCGCTGAAGGGGACAGTGCGCCATTTAAAGGAACGATTTTCTTTTTCTCTTCTTTTCTTTTCTTTCTTTTTTATTTTTATTATTATTATTATTATTATTATTATTATTATTAATTCATTGTAGCAATTAATTAATTGACGTTAAACGAAAAAAGTCTGGTTGAATGGAAATTGGTGAATTAATACGAAGATTATTCCCAAAGAATCGAGATTATTTATTTTTGCTATTCGTATTTATTATTAACTAAAATTTTTCCTCGAGTTTCTATATCGTAATGTTAATTTAACGAAAAATGTAACTTTATTAATTTAACTGAATAACACTTTTTCTCTTTCTCTCTCTTGAAATAAAGTTTAACTTTTCTATCCTGTGATAGTAATATCACAGATAGAGTTTTAGAATCACGAAAAAAATACGAGTCATTTAGTCGACTATGGTTTTATACGGGCGCCAGCATTATTCTTACACATATTAACACACGGAGTTATACACGGAACATCCACGCGTACACATATATGCAGAAGCTCGGAATAACATAAATTTACCTTTAATTGAGAATGCATTAACATGAACGAAGTTAAACAATGAATTATCTTTTGTTATTGGAAAACAATTCTCTCTGTCTCTCTCTCTCTCTCTCTCTCTCTCTCTATCTCTCTTGCTCTTAATGGTAGAAGAATATCGGTCAAAGGTCAAATAAGACACCTAAGTTACGTTAACGTACACTTTTTATCTATTTAGTTAATGCAACCTAGTAACGAAAGTTTTTTTTTTTTTTTTTTTTTTTTTTTTTACATCAAATATCTTCAACCAATTGTTAACACATGTCGTCGAGAAGAAGAAAAAAAAAAAGAATCAAACATTTTCAAAAGAAGTAAAATATTTTCATAGAAGTATCCTTCATTTTATTTTACATCATTTGATAAATAACAAAGTCGTATAGATATCATCTCCTCTTCGCGTCAACAAAAAGGAACGAAAAAAAAAAAGATAATCGGAGAAAAATAAAATCGTAAGATTCTTGTTTTTAATCATCTCGATAATTTTTAGAGCTTAACCGATAAGTATAAGAAACCCGATGTATATGTGTGTATGTGTGTGTAAAAAAGAGAGAAAGAGAGAGAGAGGGAGAGAGTGATGTTATATCGATCGTAAATTCTACTTTAATACCGACAAAGAGAGATAAGTATAGAGGGAGGGGAGGAGTATTAGTGAGGGAGGGACGATACTGTTACGTACTTGACCGAAGCTATAGAAAGTGGGACTCTAAAGTATAATAATGAAAGACAGCTTAGGTGTGAATCATACAGGAGACTCATCGAGGGAAAACGAGTACTTTTTTTATCGTCACGGTTACATGCTATTTCGTGATACCTGATATCGAAAAGAAAAAAAGAAAAAAGAGAAAAATGAAAGAAAGAAAAAAGAAGAAAAAGAGAGGAAAAAAGATAATAATAAGGGACCATAAAATTCAAATTAATACCAAATTTTCCTTCCCTCTCTCTCTCTCTCTCTCTCTCTCTCTTTTTCTTCTTATTCACTCATTGTTTCACCATTATCAATTTTGCTACTTGCGTATATCACGATATTGCTTTAATCGGTTAAGCTCCTCTATATATAGACTTATCGTTAACGATAACGAATCGTGTTATGAACGATGTAAAAAAAAAATTTTGCGTAAATAGTCTCGCGAAAGATAATAAAATGAAACGATGATAGGTTATTGTCGGTTAATATAAATAGAAAAATGCTGTTTTCCTTTGAAACTATTATTTCCTTGCTCTATTTAAACAAACAATAATAATTTAGGTGTATAAGAGAGAGAGAGAAGAAAAAGATACACATTAAATTTAAAATGTTACGAATAATTTTGATTGAAATTGTTACATAAATACATATATATATATATATATATATATATATATATATACATACGTATATACATGCATAAATGTATCTAATCTTCTAACATGGCATTTATAATAATTCACATGACTATTTACCAAATGGAAAATATGTATGAGAATATAATGTGTTCGACGGAAGTGACAGACAGTGACCGGTTTATTTCGACCTCGCGGAATACTAATCGTGAATAGAGCACTAAGAGAATGTAATTTCTCTCCCTCTCCCTCTCTCTCTCTTTCTAGGGTCATCGGTCCACAACGAATAATCATCGTCACGCTCGCGACGTTTCGTTTCGAATATCGAAATAGATTCATAATTCATAGAGTGGCGTGAGCGCTCGCGCGTTTCCTACCGAGTGCCAATACATTATGCAACACGCTTCAAGAGTTATGTACACTTATATATGTATATACATATATATGTTTGTACATATATATATATGTATATAATACAATATATCGCTCGAGAGAACACGTGTGATGTCGTACTCGACGAACGCAAGCAACCAAGCAAGCTGCCGGCAACTCAGCTCCAGTTAAATGTAACACTTACATAAATATACGTCGGTAATATAACTCGTTAACTTCAAAGCGAGCCAACATAACTATTCCGTTTTTTTTCCTTCTCTTTTTCCCCCTCCCCCTTCTTCTTTTATTTTCCTCCTCTTTTTTTCCCTCTTCTTGTTCCTTTCTTTTTTTTCTTTTGTTCCTTTTTTCTTTTCTTTTTACGCTCGATAAATACACCAGCTCGTCCCGACGATAAATCGATCTTATCTCGGTATTCATTGTTAGCAACATGATCCTCTCGTGCTGCTCCCCCTTTCAACGATTACTTCGCCATTTTTCTTCTACTGTTTCATTTATTAATATTAATTTATTTCAATGTATTCCGATAAATTGTTTGACCTTCGACGTCATCTGACAAATGCAATATTTTCGTATTTCCGATAATGCTCGCAATTAAAAGACTGGGATCATTCTTTGAAAATAATAATTGTTTGAATTTTTTCATTGTCGTATGTAGAAATAATCAGAATATTTACTTACATTGGCACATGGTTAATGGCCAAAAATTTCTCGTCGTTTTCTGTTTGCATTTGCACAAAGAATCGTTCGATTACGATAATAAATTTTTATCGCGGTGTCGTCGAACGTATCGCGATAAAATCGTTTAGTCCTCGTGGTTATGCGCGATCGTTGAATGAAAATTGATAGATATAAATTCTAAAGGGAGGAAAAGAAAAAAAATGAAGGAAAATAAAAAGAAAAAAGAACGTCGGCTCTTGAATTAAAGGCTTATTTTTACGACACCTCATATATATATATCCCCGCACAAAATGATCAGAATCGATACGACACTGTGAATGGGGAATAAATGAAAAAGAAAAAAATAAAAAAGAAAAAGATAAAAAAACTATTCGATATCTCACGGGAGAGATACAAACGATGGAAATAGTTAAACGATTTGTGGATATCGTCGGAAGTTAGGATTTTAGAGATCGATTTTAAAGAAAAACTTTTTATTTAAAATCTCCCTAGAGATTTAAATAGAGAAAGAGATGTATCGTCCGTTTGAATTCTTCTCTCTCTTTCTCTTTATAAAAATGAATGCCATCGAAGAAAGGAAGATGAGAAGAATTTGCTAAGAGACCGTAGAGACGAGCGAAAGAATAAAAAACCCGTTTTGCCGTCGACGAGACAACAGGTTTCCCTTCGATCGAATTCCTCCTAATTCCACGATTTCGTGGATGTCGTGATGTTGAAACGAGTCGTAGATCTATTTTTCGTACGATCGCCCAAATGAAATAGATATCTATATTTAACAAATAATAAAAGGAAAAGGAATAAATTATAAAATAAAAGAATGATGAAATGTAAATAAAGGAAAAAAGGAGAGAGAAAAATTCTAACTCGAAGAATTAAAAAAAAATAAAATAATATCGTCCATTATTGTTTTTGTTTATATTCTCTCAGTAATTTCTCGCAATGAAACAACGAACGCTTCTTTTTTTCTCTTTTTTTTTTTTTTTTTTTTTTTTTATTGTAAAAGCTCGAGCAAGTTTCGTTGCAAAAAACATATCCTTTCTTTTAGGTTAAGATAAGAGCTACGTTCTTTTATAAGGATTCGTAGTTATCCTCTTATCCTAGCTATACACATACTCATAGATATATATTTTTATTTATTAACGTGGACACAGGAAAAAGTATGGTAGAAACGTTCCTCGAATACTGGACATACTTTATACATGTGATAAAGGATAATAGAAAGGAAGGAGGAAAGGAAAGGATTTGCGGAAGAGATATGCAATCTTCATTTTCAGAAAGAATAATAATAATAATAATAATAGTAGTACTAAAATGTCACGGAGTTTAATTTAATTTATTTTCGAAAAAGGAACAAATAGAGGATAGCTTTAAACCTTGTTACACCGATCGTCAAAAATTCTTTCAGACCACTATTATAGTCAATTAAATTATCCTTGCATGTCTCTGAATATTTCTTTCTCGAGAATTATCTCGAGAGCAATTGTTAAGAAAAAAAAAAAAAAAAAAAAAAGAGAGATCTTTTATGGCATCCCACCGAAACACCAAAACACCTACGCGTTTTAACAAACGAAAGATAATCGGCATCGATCGTTGTAAGTACCGATTATGTATTCGTCAGGGACGCGCCATTGACTTCCTTAAACGTATGCTAATGCCACACGCATTTCCCTTCGAAGCGGGTTTCACGGTAATTAACAAGGTACGCCTCATGGATAAACCCCATGGTTTCAACATTTTTGCTTCGGAACGCGTATCAAAGAGCCTATCTATTTCTATAAGGTTACTTGGGTAAAGTGGGTCAGTGCATTAACCGAAGAGAGACGAGAATGCAACGAAGGAGAGGAAAAGGAGAAGGAAGAGGAGAGGAGGAGGAGGACTTTACGTGTCGAAAGCATCCTCCGGAACCACTCGACGCCATTACTCATTCCCATCAGCTCCCCTTACCCCCCAACCTATCACACCCCACTCTTTACCACAGAGCCCAGACCGGTACTAACACCAGGAACAGCAACAACGTCATCCTCGTTCTTGCTCGATACGTTGACCTTCTCCAGAAAACACTCTTGCCTTCATTCCTGTCCGTTGGCTCGAGATATGCATTATTTTCTCGACCCTCCTCCTCCACCTTCTACTACTACTACTACTACTACTATTACTACTACTACCTACTACCACACCAAAGATCCCAACCAAATATCGCACAAATCGAGGAGAACAGACAAATACGGAGACACGCGCGCGCACGAACTTAGTTAATACATAGGAGACACATGATATATGTACCCAATATCACAGAGAGGCACATGTACGATCCTCACGTCAGTGTATTGTAATAGTACGTATAAGAACACGACAGGCACACAACTACAGTATTATATCCAGGGGAGACGGTTAAATGCGTTCCCGAACGTGCAACAACACGCATGCGTTTCAAAATCCTATGTCTCTCTCTTTCTTCTCCCTTCCTCTCGCTATCTTTTTCGACTTTCTCTATCTCTCTCTCTCTCTCTCGCGCGCGCTCTCGCTCTTTCGTGTGCGTGAATGCGCGCGTGCGCTCACAGAATATATTATCGACGCGCAGGAGGAGTTTGCCCCTATCTTTTGAACATGTATTGGTAGTATACTGCCAGTTGGATTGGAGACCAACCCATAGATACGCATACATACATATGTACGAACGCACGCGCATACACACTAACGTCACGAGAGAGAGCATGCAGGGAAAAGCGGAGAGACAAGAGCATGAGATAGTAGTAGTTTGATGGCGCTGGTGTAACAGCTCAGCCGGTGGTTACTCGTCGGGCACATCGGAGTTCCGCACGAAGGCCTTTGACCTCTCGTTTCTTTCTCTCGCTCACTGGGAGCACGGCACAAGCTTCCCCTCTCTCGTATCTCTATCTTTATTGCTCGAGCTTCTTCGTGGTGCGACTATGTCCTCTTCCCTCTTTCTCTCTCTCTCTGTATATACATATATATATATATATATATATAGCTCTGTCTCTTTCGGTCCAACTGCAGCCGTCTATACAGCCATCTTTGTCTACCTTACGGGTAGACACGGTCATGCGCGGATCCAGCTCGTCTCGCGTTTCCAACATCTCTCTCTCTCTCCCTCTCTCTTCGTTCAGCTCCTCCCTTCCCCTTCCTTCCTCCATTCTACAGCCACGTCTCATCAGTACACCGCGTGCCTGTTACGACTTGCATTCATCCCGAAGCAAGAAAAGCAACGCGACAAAAAGAGGGAGAGAGAGAGAGATAAAGTGGCTGTGGGAGAGGGTGAGGGATAGGTGGAAGGAGGAGGGAAGAAAAGGAGAGGGAGAGAGAGAGAGAGAGAGAGCTATGTGCGCGCGCTGCGATAAACGAAAGCGTGCACTAAGTGTATTATAACCTCCCACGTTCCGTTCCCGCCAGTAAAGGTCATGCCTTAACGAGCTACCTTTTTTTCTTTTTCTTTTTATTTTTCTTTCTCTTTCTCCTCCTCCTCCTCCTCCTCCTTCCTCTCATCCACCCTTTTTTTCCTTCCTCTTCCTCTTCTCCTTCTGCCATTGCTGTTGCTGATGCTGATACTCGTACTAGTACCCTTTCGATACTTTTCTGCAGATCGGCAATCTCTTTTTTTTTTTGTTCTTTTTTTGTTTCGTTCTTTTTTTTTTTCTTTTTTTGAAATAAGATTATCTTGAAGGGATCCGTTCAAGGGGAAAAACCCTTAGCAAACATCGTTGATTCTTGTCTACTTCTTGACTAGCTTTATCTTTTATCTTCTCTTTTTTTGGGGGTGGATTGGCGGGGCGGCAAGGGGGAATTTTTGTTTAGTCTTTTTTCTTCTTTCTTCTGACTACTCTTCTTCTTCTTTATCATGGAGCATTATCGAGATACTGACTTCCGGTGTAGATTTATAAAAAACAAAACAAAAATTGCTGATGAAGAAAATGTCAATAAGTAAAAACGGTAAAAACGATAAAAGGAGATAAAAGATTCTCTCCTTTTTTTCTGTCATCGTTACTCGATAAATATGATTAATTCGGATAATTCATCGTTCGTAAAGAAGTAATTTCACTTTCCCCACTCACCCAGCCTGCCCGCCCGCTGGCCCCCTACGATCGACAGCTTTTATTTTCGCTCGATAGAAAGAAAATAAGGAATAAATTTAAAGTTATCTTCTCGCTAGTTCTTTTTTTTATTGAGATTGCAATTAATTATATTTAATAAGTTTTCAACTCTCGAAAAACATGACTGATCCCATTTATTATATCCCAATTTATTACATTTGGACGCGTCGGTGGTTTAAAATTGTTAAATGGCAAATAAAAGGAAAAGAAAAAAAAAAACTCGTCGTTCTAATAGAGACGGAATCGTTAATTCGATCGGATTCTTTTAGAAATGATAAGGAAAGAGAGGAAAAAAAAAGTAATATAACGAAGAAATCGATGGAGACAATTTGATAGAATTTTTATCTGAATAATGAAAAGAAGATCGGATTGATTGAGGAAGGCAAGAAAAGGAAGAAAGAGATGGAACAAAAATCTAAGAATTACGAGAAGAAAGAGAAGAGGGGGGGAGAGAGAGAGAGAGAGAGAGAGAGAGAGAATGAAAAAAGAAAAAGAATTGGTCGTTTATTAAAGGAGAAAAGGTCGCAAGGTCGCCATGTTCGTCGAACTCCGCCATTTCTCTTTTCTTCCCCGTCTAGCCAACCGGTTAATTCCAGACGTTCTTGGTAATACTATCGAGGACGTCGCACCGAAGAAAACACCGTTTCCTCTTTTCTCTTCTTTCTTCCTACTGGCTAGGAAGGAAGCAGCACCGCGTGCTTTTTCAATGGCGCATATCCGCATGTAGGAATTCTTTTGTTCTGCCCGTTCATCGCGCCCAAGAGAAAAAGAGAAAGAGAGAGCTTCGTGTATTATGTAATCTCAAAGCGAACGAACGACATGACGTATATTTGTATGTGTGCAGACAAAAGAGGAGGAAGAGAGAGAGAGAGAGAGAGAGACATCTTACCGATTGAAACTCCTACACGAACGATTCAATGTGATACGAAAAGTGAATAACAAAGAGGAATAAAGAAAAAATAATAATAATTCTTTTTCGATCAAGAAATGATTTCAACTAAAAGTCACTTTTAACGGTTTCGTGTTCCATTTATTGACCCACATAACGTGTTACGGTACATAGACAATATCATTACTGAGTCAATACGCATACACACACGCACTCACTACATATATATATGCGATGAATAATTTTATTAATAATATACAGGTGTATATGTTTATGGTACCCTCATGAATATTTCTATTATAGCTGTTTGAACAATGCTTACGTTTACAAACCTGTGAACTTTGATGAACGTAATATATCTATATTGAATTAATTCGTTCGGAAAAAGATTGTTATTTTATAGTGAAAGAGTGAATAAAGAGGAAGGGGCTCGTTTGGGAGGAAAAATTGTTATAGACCATTAATATTATGGAGGAAAAAAAAAAAGCTAGTAATGTTAGCATCAAGAGAGAACAAAGTAAATGACGATAAGCGCTGAATATGTCACGCCTATAACAGAAACAATAAAGCATATCATCAATGAATATGCGACTTTGCAGCCAACAAATATATTATAGAATCAAACATGATAATGTCTGAGAAACAGATCCATTTATCGACGATAAATATATAATACATACAAACACGTATCGTTTATAAATAGAAACCAGAAGAATTTATTGAACACGTAATAATGAAAATATATTGTAACAGGAATATGTATAATTGTGCGTATCGAACTATCGCAACAGACGAGATATCTAACTTCGATAGATAAAATAAGGAAAATTACATATCTAATCGGTATGTTGCAATAACAGGCGCGAGTTAATCTAAAAAAGAAAAAGGATTAAAAGATCAGGAAGTATATAGTATTAATGGAAAAAAAAAAAAAAAAAGTTAAACAGATATGGGAACAAATATGATGATAATAATGATGATGATAATATGTGAACAAGCACTTTATAATTACTAATATGATCGTTTGAACTAGATCTTTTTTTTTTTTCTTTTCTTTTTGTTTTCTTCCTTTTCTTTTCGTTTTCCTCCCCAATGTTATTGCGTCCGTATTTGGCGTAGTGAAAGAGAAAGGAAAAGATAATTATTTCTCGTCTCTGTTGATACATACGATAACGATAATAAATAAAAATAATCGACTAAGAGATATACTTTGTCACAATAACAAATGATCATTGTTCTCGTCTAAGAGATGACATAAGAGTTTTATAAGAAATTTCTATTGTCGTCTTCAGTGTGATATACGAGTTGTGATAAGGGTTAAAGCGATATATTCCTAAAAAGTTTAGCCTATAGAACTTGGGGAACAGACTATTAGAGTCTATAACAAGCATATTTCAACTTCAATCCAAGGTACGAATTAATCCGAACATTTTTCTCTCATGCATACGTTTTAAATAGACGGAAAACAACCTGTCCGTATTTTCATATTTACAAATTTTTCATAATAATCTCGCTTGTCTCTTGACGATGACGTATACGTACGTGTATATACTTGTACATCGCGTAACTATACGTTTAAACTAAACTAGCATGTTGGTGAATAAAGTCGACAAACTTTGCCTCGATATATCGAAGAAAGTACTTTTTTAAAGTTTATCAAGTAATGTAGGTCATTCAATGATACGACGCCTTTGGATCGACATTTACTTATAGTGTCTTGTTATCGACGCAACAATGGCTGCGATAGTATAAAAAAAAAAAGGAGAAAAAGAGAGAGAGAGAGAGAGAGAGAAGGGGGGGATACCGAAGAAGGGGAAAGGAAGAAAGAAGCGCGAAGGTCATAAGGGACAAGCATGCACGGACTCAAAGGGGGAATTGATAGAAGCATGTATTCGTCTTGCCAACGCAACAGGAAACACGTACGCGACAACGAATGGTAATAATAAAGGGGTATATTCGTTCTAGCAACAACGATCCATTATATTACTTTGCCAAGTTAATATTCTATCTTTATCTTTTCTCTTACAAAACTCTGAATAAGGTGTCTCTCTCTCTCTCTCTCTTTTTTTCTCTTTCAAGAGCCCGTGATATCACGTAATCGTAATTTCCCTTCTAATTTAATCTCAACGATCATTTTGACCTTTTTGAACACAGGAAAAGTAGTATTTCCGATAGAAAAAGGAAAAGAAAAAGAAACAGAAAGAAAAAAAAAAAAGAAAAAAAAAAGAAAAAATAAAGTAGAATTCTCGTTAACGTTCCTTGAACGTAATCAAAGCATTTTAAGTTTCCTGTCACGTGCCAAAACGTAGTTAACGTTGCTCGCGAAATATGTGTGTGTGTGTGTGTGTACAGGGTGTCCCATTTGAAATTTCTCACGCAATTATTTCCCAAATTGCAAGTTCGTTTTGAAAATTTTTTTTCAAATAATACGACTCGTTTCCGTGTCGGAATGGAGGATAGAGGAGGAAACGGTAGTCACATATTTTCTCTTCGTTGAACGTGCTCTCAAGGTGACCTTTGTCTTTCTTTTTTAATCGTTTTTTATTTCTTATACGGAACTTTGTATTATCAAACTTTAAAAAACCAAAGTGGTGTTATGGTGTCAACGGATCATGCCTCGAAATAATAATAATAATAATAATAATAATAATAATAATAATAATAGCAATAATAATAACAACAATAATAATAATGATGATGAGCTAACAAGCTTAAATAAATATAGGAAAATGTCAGCTTGAAATTATCTTGAATTATTATTAATCGAGGCACGTTCACCTAGAGAAGATTCGTTCTCCTCTTCCGCCCACAATCACCCTTCCAATACAGGATAGGTTAGGAATTATTTCAAACGAATTTCTTGAAACAATTTATAATACCATTTATTACGAATATAATTGTCTGCGAAATATCAAATGGTAGGGTGGATGGGACACCCTGTATATATACATGCTTCCCTACGTATATAAATTGAACGTTAGAAATTCGTTCCTTTTCTTCAAATAACAGTAGTTTACAAGGCACGTTTTCTACATACGTATATATACATACATGTCGTATACTTTGAAACGTCGCGTCGACGATCCTACCAAATACTTTTACCAATCGCGTTCGACAAAAACGCTTAGGAAAGATCGATTCGTTTGTTTTCTTCCTCGAACTCACGCGTTCCCATTCACGCGCCACATGCACGCACGTACTCACGCACGCACGACGCACGCACTCACGTAACACCACCCACATGCAAGCACGGAACAAGAGGACGTAACGAGTTTTTTGTCTTTCTTTCTTTTTACGTGTACGTACGTCGCCGTGTCGCGTACATATGCGTGTGTACGCACGTACTTGCGTGTTGTGTTTTTTTTTTCTTTCTCTCTTTCTTTCTTTCTATTACGCATCCCATGTACACGATGTCACGTGACCAATATGGCCGACACCATCTTGCAAATAACGATCCATCCATCCATCTGCCTCGCCTTATTTTTGTTTTTTTTTTCTCCTCGAGAAAAGAGACATGTATGTTGTTATAAATTATTGAAAAGAAAAAGGAAAAAACAAATAATACGTAAGAAAAAGTTCGTAAAGGTTATCGCGTGTTAAACGTTAAACGAAAAAATTTAACGCGTCAAACGTGCCAATTTTAACGAGCAATTCAATTTTGATAAATACATATGCGATAAGAGTTTTGTTTAGGTAAAAGACGACAAGTTTTATTAATATAAACTTATGATGATAAAATATTGAGTAATATGTTTCAATAGAACCATATCCTTATCGATTCTTATCGAAATAATACGTTTATCTTGGTTTTTTATAAAATCTTATTGGTTATGTTCATACGCAAATACCATCGTCATATCATAGAGAATAATCGCATAAATATTTTAGAAATTACAAATTCAGGATAGGCCGTAATATTGAATTGTTAAAAATTTTTTTCAATTCATTCGTTGAAACAAATTTAATAACACCGATCATCATCATTTCGTATTTCTCTCGAATTCAGATAAAAATAAAATTGTCGATGACAAATTGTTGATGAGCGTATAGTACCGATCAACTTGTTAATAAACTTTTTAACATTTTAAATAATATATTAAGACCTTTCTACGGCAATAAGGAGTTTAAATATGTATAGAAGAGTTAGGTTAGGTCACGAAACCAAATACGATGGCTATAGAAATACACCGGAAGCACGATGGAACTCAGAAATGAACTTTCAACCTAGAAATCGGGCTGCTTCTCTTACAACGAACAAAGTTATGTTATCCAACTTTGATAATGGTTAACGTCAAGCAGTCGGAAATTCATAGTGATTCTTCGGGAAACTCGAAAATTTCTTCGTATAAGTACTTAGTCCAATCGATTAGAAATATTCGACGATAAGACACGTGCTGCAGTTCGCTTAAAACCGAACGAACGAACGAACGAACGAACGAACGAACGAACGAACGAACGAACGAACGAACGAACGAACGAACGAACGAACGAACGAACGAACGAACGAAAGCTATTACATCGAGTATCGTGACGGAACGACCTTGAATGAGGAGAAACCGTCGAAAGTCGAAAGCTATTAATTGCTGACTCAGTGCTCGGCTATCATCGTTCTGATATACATGTATATAGATTTACACACACGTTATACGATATAAACGAACGAATATGCGAATTTGAGTATACGTTTACACACACACACACACACGAGCGCGCGCGCGATGTGATGTATCTTGTGGGAAGAGGAATTCGTGGAATACAAGTAATGAGAATCTTTCTCTCTTTCTATCTGTCGTATATTGAAAAGTATTTCACTTAAGTAGAAAAAAAGAACTTACTAAGGCGGTCTGAATTCTTGGAAATTCAAAGAACTACCTCGAAATTCCTTAAGCGAAGTACATACATACGACCTTGAGAGAAGTCGGTGGAACCTTCTCGAGAGCGAAGTTTCCATGAAAGTTATACGAGACAAGCGGGTGAGGAGTTAAGCGAATAGGGTGGGGGTAACGGTGAATGAGGAGTGGGGTTGGGGAGGGATGAAGAGAAGGGAGAGGAGGAGTTCTGCGCGTTCGAGGTATATACCTCGGTCGTTGTATCGTTGCCCGGGACCGTGCCATGACCTCACCAACACATCGTGCTAGTTTCGTGTCGAGCTAAGTTCGGAGAACGAGCCATGAGGGAGAGAGAGAAAGAGAGAGATTGAGAGGGAGAGTCTGAGGGAGGGACAGCTTCCCTCACAACCTCTATCTCCTCTCGTGTTTCATCAACCTCACGTTCGTTCGCTTTCCTTCTCTCTCTCTCTCTCTCTCTCTCTCTCTCTTTCTCTTCCCGTGATACAACTTCAGATAAAAGCTTAGACTCTCGATCGAGTCAATAAGTCAAGCACGAGACTACCATTATCTCGATTATTTCGTCCACTTTTGATCTCAATCGTTAATAGACAGAATCATGAAGCTTTGGGTGAAAATAAGAAAAAGAAAAAAAAATGTACATTTCGTTATTTCAAGATGGCGATTAAGTGAACGACTGAAAAATAATTTTTTATTATTAAAAAAATTATATCCATAGTTAATCTGAAATTTATATTAATTATGTATTAATTAATTAATTGCAAGTATTACCTTATATTTAGATAATATCAATTTTCGAAGAGATAGTAAATAAAAGAAAAAGTATTTAAAAGAAAATACCGATACATTAATTTGTAAAAATCTTACTTTCAACTTTTATTTTATCTCGGCATAGTTCGACATATAACAGTAAAAGGATACGCTATATATAATAGAGAATATAACAGGAAACTCGCAACGAATGTCGAACTAGAAACGGGGTAAAGTCCTGGTATGCGATGACTACCCTCCACTTCCGCCCTTCTCGAAAGGGGATGGAATGCGTTTACTAGCATACGAGAGGGGTGGCTTGCACGTTGAATACAGGGTGAGAGACAGAAAGAGGGAGGGAGAGAGAGAGAGAGTGAGAGGGAGGGAGGCTGACACCGGATAGAATCGATAGTAACTTTGTACGGACACAAGAGCTTCCACCTCCTCTTTTCAAGGGAGGGTGGAAACTCTCATCGCAAGTATACACGTACACACATAGATGATTCGGTGAAAATGTGTGGAGTGCGTTAGAACGAAAGGACAGAGACGGTCTGATCCTGTTTGTATGAGTGAGATTGTATGTGTACACGTGTATATATGTACTTTAGCCCCGATCAAGGCCGTTCGTTCGCTCACCGCGACTGGGATCGACGTGATTCCAATTTACTCGTTCTCCCTCCTCCCATTCCCTCTCCACCCACCTATGCAAATCCTTCTCCCCAAACGATAGTTTCAATCCACGTGCCAAATTCCACGCATAGAGAGAGAGAGAGAGTATCGTCTCTACGATTATTATAACTGGTTGCGAATAGTGCGAGGTCATGTCGTGAAACAGATGAAAATACTCAACGAAAGAGAAACTATCGGCGTGCTAAACGCGAAATACGTAATATAGTTGAGTAAATATTAACCTTTCGTATCTACCCGTTTCCAAACGATATCGTCGTCGTCGTCGTCGTCGTCGTCGTCGTCGTCGTTTTCATCGTAGTTGGTCGCGTTATCATTGTCATTGTAGTCGTACGATCACAACCTTCACAGTCTCTCGATTGGTTCACGGAGTGTAAACGTAATCTCAAACAGAAATGGAAGGAAACAAACCGGTTTATTTTCCATCATGGAAGCATATTATCTTATGAAAAAAAAAGAGAAAAAATAAGAATTAAAATAAATAAAAGAAATAAAAGGAAAAATAAAGAAAACGAAATAGAATAAAAAAAAAATATCGAAGAATATACTGAAAATCGACGTTGCGAAGAAAGAAAATAACGGAACTAGAGATTAGAAATAGATAATACATGCGTGCACGCGCGTTCACTCCTCTTCCTCCCACCTTCCCACGTTCCGTCACATACGTAAATGTGGAAAATCATTGTCGGCTTGATCACAAAGTGTATCGAGTTTCGAGATTCTCGGGTATACCGCTATTTGGAAAACGATCCGGATAAGGCAAGCAAGCAGGCAGGCAGGCAGGCAGGCAGGCAGGCAGGCAGGCAGGCAGGCAGGCAGGCAAGCAAGCAGCAAAGCAAGCAGCTCCTACAAGAGAGCCACTCGTGTGCAGATCTCTGTCCTTGAATACGAAGGAGGATGAAGTTGGTGTATTCGTATGTTGTTATTTACGTGTGTATGTACACGTTCACGCACCGTGGGACTACGCAACGTACGATATCCTGTTCTGCTTATAGTATGTATATATGTATGCATATATGTATTATGCATATATATATATAGATACTCACACACACACGCACACTATACTCGAGGATGTGTTTGAGCGCGAGCACACCTATTTCCATGTGTTTGTGCTTGGTCGTAACGCATGTAAGCAGAATGCAAACAGCTGCCGGGAATGCGGGAGACAGCAGGCACTCGAAACGAGCATTAATGTCCCTCTTCGGCCATGTTACATAAACCGAGTGGACTTTCTCTCTCTCTCTCTCTCCCTCTCTATTTCTCTCTGTCTATCTCTTTTCAACCGATTCGTTACGAAGAATATCAAACGCAAATGCGACGACGACGACGACGACGACGACGACGACGACGACGACGATGGCGATTAACTTTCAAAGAAATTATCACTAAGTATTTCCCTATGACTTCCGTTTCTTGCGCAACATGCATTCGTATGGCGTTAACCAAATCGAACGATAGCTTTTGTTCTTTTTTCTGTTTTTATTATTTATTTTATTTTATTTATATTACGTCTACATGTGCGCGTTCTTAATTACATAATTATTTAACAAAAAAAAAATGAGAGAAAAAAGAACTGTGAAATAAGCACATCTTATTAAAACGCTTTATCCATTAGGTTGAATATCGCTTGTTAAACTCTTATCGTCGTACACTTTTATTGATATTCCATATTTATCAAATAAAGCAGCCATATTCTTCAACATACTCGCTAAAAATATTACTTTATTACTCGAAGTCACGTGGGACACGATTCTCGAAAGTTGATTGGCCCTGTTCGTCTTAAAGCGGGAGATACAAAGAAAAACATATATTTGTCTCTCTCCA